>NC_056739.1:1033137011-1033244511 GCF_019279795.1 Protopterus annectens | reverse complement strand
ACACAAGAGACACTGCAGTAAGCTAATAGAAGTGAAAACTGAAAAAGCTTTACTGAGACAAAGAAATGTTAGGGGATGCCATTGCTGTTATAAGGTGACATATGCAACATGCTGAGGGTGGTGACAATGGAAATGCTGCTGGACAACCCACAGTGAGGAGACGGAGAAGAGTGTACAGGCCCAGGGTAACCTACCAGGGGCTACATGAGCTGGAGATAGTGGAGTGCTATAGAGTGGACAGAGACCTCCTGCAGCAAATTGTTGAGCTGTGCAGGCCATGCCTCACACACAGAACCAACAGAGGGGAAACCATCCCAGTGGAAACCAAGGTATGTGTTGGCCTAAGAATATTAGCAACAGGTACCTTCCAGAGACCAACTGGTGATATGATGGGGATATCATAGGCATCAGCATCCAGGGTACTACACCAGTTCCTGGATGCCATGTCAGCACATGTTGGTGATCATGTATATTTCCCCAATTCCCATGAGGTATTGGCCAGCAATATGCATCTCTTCCAGCAAATAGCGGAATACCCTGAGGTAGTGGGTGCAATAGACTGCACGCACATACGCATCAAAGCACCAGCCAGCAAGCGGGGTAGGGTCTACTTCAACCGCAAATGCTTCCCCTCCATCAACTGCCAGGTTGTGTGTGATGCCCAGGGCATAATACTGAATGTGTGTGCAGGCTGCCCTGGAAACTACCATGATTCCCATATCTGGCATCTGACGCAGCTGTACCAGACATTTGCCAGTGGGGACATCCCACATGGTCACCTAGTGGGGGATACTGGCTATGCACTGGAGCTGTGGCTGATGACACCCATCAGAAACGCACACACACCTGAACAGGAACGCCATAATGAGGCACACGCACGAACATGTAATGTAACAGAGCCGTGTGTTTGGGCTGCTCAAGTCACGGTTTCTGTGCCTGGACACATCTGGTGGAGCCTTGCAGTACTCACCAACTACATGTACCCAAATTGTCATGGTATGTACTATGCTACATAATATGATCCTGCTAAAACAGCTGCAGCAGGACCAGCATAGGCCTGGGCCAAACAGGCCCCCACCATTGCCAAGGCCATCACAGGCAGAGTGTGACTCAGAGGAGGAACAACCTGAGCCTGCCCCAGTAGGCAGAAGGAGGCATGCCCAGTATGCTTTGGCCTTGGCAAAGAGGCAACTCATAGCACATACACTGGCTCAGTAGGAAGTCTGGAAATGATACCCCTCTCCGACTCGGGTATAAAGTAAAAGGGATGCCTAAGTTGACACAACCTGCTTCCAAACATGTGCAGGGAGTGTAGTATGTGCATCCAACATAGGCAGCCCTGCAGCACCACCTAAGGCATGAATGCCATGTGTTAAGCAATATAAAGCAGTGCTAAACAGCAATTACCACCATGTAGTATATGCAAACAAAATCGCACACACCAACAAGCACAACTGTGGTCAATGTTCAGTAATATTGGGCAAGGTCCAGCAATGTTGGTGAATATTGAGCAATGTCAGACAAGCCTGGTCTAAGTAGGGCATAGTTGAACAAAAGCCAACATGCTCATATTTGCTTAATAGGCCCTTAAGCAGTGTGGTCTGCTCAGTATGAAAATATAAAGCAGTGATGGGCCTCGAACCCAGGATACTGTGCACTATAGCCAAAGTACTGAACCACTAAACCATGACAGTATTGCAGTGGTCCACCTGTATGATGGAATGGTGATAAGTCTATTCAAAGTATTCCATGGAAACCCTGCAGGCACAGCATAATCCTTGTTGAGTTATGACACAAAGGTGAGTCCTGCAGTGAGAACAGAACCTGACTTCCAACACACACAGTATAAATGTTAATATTGGTAATGTTTGCACACATCAGCAAATGTAGTGGACCTCAGATAGCAACATACTGAAGGGTCACACTGGGCATGCTCACACACTTGAATAAATGAGACAAATGTCAGGCAACAAAGCATGTAATGTCAGAACTGGGCATGCTCACACACTTAGGCCATGTCTGACTACAGCAGTGGGCCACGCATATCTGGCAGTTGCATGTGTTAACCCAGGAACCTGTCACTATACAGCAATCTGTCCTGTGCACACAGTTATATGACAACAGACACATCTATAATATAGTGGAACCCTGTCATAATCAAATATGTTCTGCAGATACTGAAGTTCTTCATGGAAACTGGTAAAGCAAAGATGATAAATACCTGCAAACAGTATCAGCAATAAACATTGTGCATCTTGAACATTAGCATAGGTTCAGAGGCCGATACTAGGCTATCTGCCCTAGGGTATGTACAAGCCTAGCCAGAGTGTTTTTGGCATTCACAACCCTGTCAGATTACTACACTGTGTGTGTGTGAATAGTAGGTCACACAAGATAGCCCATGTACGTTTATGCTAGTGTGCCTCTGTCTAGCAGGGACACAGAAGATATCCCAGGGGTAAATATACAATCACCCATACAGTCGTCAAGATGTCTCCAGTGGGTGGTCAGTGGGTGGCTCTGCCTATGTGAAACTGGGATTACATTCTGTAGTGAGTGGAGCCTCTGGGATAAGAATCTGTCCATCCACAATGTCCTATTAACATCTGTGCTGAGGTATACGTCCCTGCAGTGTGTAGCTCCAAGGGAGTTGGATATCCTGAGCTGGAGCATGTCCAGTAATTCTGGTTTGGGTATAGCTGTAAACAACAGGCACACATCATATCTAAGTAGGTGGTAAGTGACTGAGTAGAGCTGGAGTTACTGCATCCGAACTATGCAGGGCATCTGTGTGAGTCCCTAGATCTGCTTGGTGAGGACCGTCCATGGCCAGTAGAGTTGCTGCAGGTGTCAGGTAAGGTACACCCCAAATGTGGCATTGTAACCAAGCATGGATGTGATGAGTATAGGGGCACAATGACCTCACTCGATCTAGATGTGAAACCATATGGGATAAGGTGGCACACATAGAAGGTGTGTCCAACCACTTTGGCAACGTGAATGTTAAAGGTGACAGTACAAACAAGTGATGTCCCCAAACCCCTAACAACTCCTACCACATGTAATGGAGTACTACCTATGTGGTAATGTGTGGGCATGTTGTTACTCCCAAAGGGGATGACTATGCAACTAATGGCATTTAGCTGTAGGCCATGGCTCAGGCACCAGTCATCCATCTCTGTGAGACCCTGATTGAGTATGCATGTGGCAGCTGGAGAGTTGATCATGGCACCCATTTTGCAGTCAAGTGCAATCATGTTCAGCCATATTCCCTCTGTGATAGCCTGTATGTAAGACAAATATATACTGAACAAGAGAGATCCCAGGACCAAGCTGTGTGGGATGCCATGTGTAACTGGTGTATAGTCAGACATGGCTCCTGCAATCCTGACCATGTGGGTGCTATCCCTGATCTAGGTATCAATCCATTGTGTGAGATATGTGTCCAAATTGACGCTGGTGAGCCTATGCATAATGGCCCAGTGGATTATTGTGTTGAATGGTTTTGCAAGGTTCAGGTAGGCTGTGTGGATAGCCGTCCCTATGTCGATGGACCTGTTAGGTTCCTGATGCCTATGTGTAGCAGTCCTATGACAATATGCTCCATAGCTTTGCAGAACAGGCTATATAGGCTTATAGGGCAATATTGTCTGTGGTCTGTTGTGGCACCAACTCTGTGGAGCGGGACCACTGTCGCAGTACACCATTCCTTGGGTACATATCCTGTGGTAACTCCGATATTGAACAGTGATGCAATGTGAGGGTTGCGTTTGTCATGATGCTCGTGTATGATGCAGGCTGGGACACCATCTGGTCACATTGATACTGTGATGTACACTGTGGGGAGGGCAGCACTCACCTGTTACTGCGTGATGTCAGGGAGGTTATACTGTGTTGGGATGGATAGTTGCTCCTTAGGGGGGGGATGGGTGGGAGACATCTGCACTGAACCTGTTTGCCAGGATGTAGGCAATGCCAGTGGGTTCAGGGTAGGTTTAATCAGTATGCAGTAATGCACAGCATATCAGTGAGTGTACACCCAGGTTCCTGACATAACTGAAGAAGGCTTGTGATAGTCCTACATGTCAGGTGCAATTGTCTTGTAGAAGCAGCCCTTAGAAAAGTTCATGAGTGATTGTAGCTGTCTGCTAGTACAGATCACAGATGCCTTCCCAGTCTGGGATTGTGCTCTATCATGTAGTAGCATCCTCCTGACATTGTACAATTTATTAATGGCTGGGGTCTACCAGATAGGTCCCCTGCCATTGTAGTAGTGGGTATTGTTATTTGGGATAGCACAATCCATGCAGTCCACTAGGTGTCCATAGAATGTGTATGTAAAGGATGCAGCAGTGTGAGCCATATATGCCACAGTCTCAGGATCTCTGAAGGATACCATCTTGCTTTGGTGAAGTGAGATGTTGGCTCATGAGAAGTTCACCAAGATTACTCAGGATGGGTGTGTGGAGGGTATATGTATGTCCTGTGAGATACATGTATGTTCTGACCTTACCAATGAGGGGTATATCGCTGGTGTGGAACATAGAGCCCTGGGGCCTAAAGCAGCCTAGCCATATGCTACCCTGGCCTGTGACACACATGTAATTAGATTTCAGTTCCTCCTGTCAACTGGATACACAGAGGTGATTCCCAGGGTGTGTTACCTATCCCCCAGACAATCATCAGGGGTATGTCTGACATCTGCTACTGAGGAGCCTTGTTTGTTCATGCTGGGTGGCTTACTCCAGAGTATGGCATATTTGCCAATAGGAGCCTATCCTCCAGCAGGTGCTGTTTAGTGAGGTTTGGGGACTAAGGACCTAGGCCGTGTAGCCCGGTGGGATTGTGAGGTGTTGACATGGTGGTTGTCTGACTGCTATGGGTGTGGCATACCTCTGTATGTTTGGCAGAGGTAACCTCTGGGTGGCCGGTATACAATGCACTGTAGCTGTTATGTGCGTCAGTCTGCATAGGGTATGTGTTTCAGGGCAGTATTACCCTTTGTGAGGTATGTCCGTGGCCTTTCCACTTGCTGTAGTTGTCATGTGAGGTACATACCACATGGGGCATTGTGATGAGTACAGGGGAACACTGACCTATATTTCCGTACATAACACATCATTTGTGATTACACGTACAACGTAGACAGATTACAACACTAGTGTGGCACTGTGAATATCAAAGGGGAGGCTACTGTCCACCTGTGTCCCATGTTCCCTTCTGACACCTTCAGTGTTAGTTAGGCAACCACCTATCTGGTAGTTAGTGGGTAAAGTGTTTTGGAATGGAGTATGGCACTGCAGTATCAACACTGGTGTTCAGTCCATGCCTTGGTCACCAGGCACCTGTTGCAATACGTCTGACCCTGTGTCTCCCTCTCTCACTATATATATATATATATATATATATATATATATATATATATATATATACATATTTATATATATCCTATATATATATATACATATTTATATATATCCATAGATATCCATATATATATCTGTATATATCTATATATCTCTATATATGTATATATGTATATATATCTATATATGTATATATCTATATATCTATAGATCTATATATATGTATATATGTATATGTGTATATATATATATATGCAAATATCTATATATATATATGTGTGTGTGTGTGTGTGTGTGTGTATATATATATATATATATATATATATATATATATATATATATATATATATATATATATATATATATATGTATATATATATATATATATGTGTGTGTGTGTGTGTGCATACACATAACATATATATACATATATATATATATATATATATGTATATATATATATATATATATATATATATATATATATATATATATATATATATATATATATATATATATATATATATATGTATATATATATATATATATATATATATATATATATATAAAATATATATATACATATATATAGATATAGATATATACACATACTTGTAAACAGCCACTGCTGTACATATACATGCACATATATGCAGATATACTGCCCACCTTTCATGGTGGGAATATCAATTATGGAACAGTTGTGAGACATACGATTATGTAATAATATTGCACAGTGTTGTGCAGAATGCATTTCATTGTCCTCAGGCCGTATAGCTGTAGCAGACCTCACTGGCTGTAACTCAGTCCCACAGCATTTAACCACCACATGACATATACCTGCACTGCTTGCTGTTTTCAATGCCACACACTACAACCTACATAGATATGTGCACATAGCAATCTTCAAATACATATATATGTCCAACCTTCACTAACAGTTGCAGTATGTCCCTTGCCCTATGCACATCTGCATATACATATAGATACGGACTGCTACCACATAAGGAGTGTTCACAGAATGTAGAGTACCCTTCAGACACATAATTTGGATGCCAGCAAATACATCTGTGTTACATACCTTACCTTTGTATTTCTTACCTCAGTCTGTTGTACCTGCTGATGTTTTTTTTTTTTTTATTTGTTTAGGTTGGTGTCTTCCACTGCCTCTGTTTATTTTATTTGTTGTTTTGGTTGGTTGGTGTCTCCAACCATCTCTGTTTTTTGTTGTTTGGGTTGATCTCTCCAACTGTTTGTCTGTCTGTCTGTCTGCCTCTCTCTCTCACTCGCTCTCTCTCTCCAGTTGCTGCAATGATATTATTGCATGTGTGAACAGCTAGTACAGGCTGCTTCTGTAGGTATCTGCACATGTGCATGTGATGGCCTCTGCACCAATTGGTGCCCACCATTTAGTAATTGCATGCAGCCTGCTGTGTGGTAATTGCAGTTCTCACTGTGATTTCAGGACATTGCTATAAAATGATAGGTTAGGTAGGCGTAGGCCTTTCAGTTTTGCAAGGCGGGGACCATGCTTGTTTGCTGTGGACACTGTTGTGTCAGTCAGAACGTTGGTATATGTCTCATATCTGAAGCTGGGTTGTAGCCAGTGAAATGCATGTTGTACTGAAACCTGACTGTTGCTTCTTCAAGTACACTCATCTCAGTGTGTAAGTTTACTCACACCTCCTAATGCTAACACTGGATACATGGGAGTATGTACTTTCTTTTGGAATTAGGGAATTAACTGGCATACAACAGTAGTTATTGCAATGTATTCCTATGGCTTTCCTATTTTCCCTTTACATTCAGTCCTTGTAATGCATGTTATATTTCTTTATTGCAATGTATTCCTATGGCTTTCCTATTTTCCCTTTACATTCAGTCCTTGTAATGCATGTCATATTTCTTTATTGGAATGTATTCCTATGGCTTTCCTATTTTCTCTTTACATGCGCTCCTTGTAATGCATGTTATATTTCTTTCAGCACCAAGTTATTGTGTATTTGCTGTGGCTTAGTGGTACATCATGCAGACTGGAGAGTCCAAGGTGTGGGGTTTGAGACTGACAAGGGTATTTTATTTTGCTGCTGAGCAATACAAGGGCCTTGTCATACAGAGTGACAAAGGTACTTTTAAGCAGTTGTAAGCGAATTGATGCGGGTTTGCCCGATGCTTAGCGATGCTAAGCGATGCTTAGCTTAGCTTATTGTATTTTAGCAATACTAAGCAAAGCTTAGCTTAGCTTATTTTATGTTAGCAATAGTAAGCTAAGCTTATCATATCTTAGCAATGCTAAGCTAGGCGCACACATGCGCACACTGGTGCAAACCAGCTGACTACTGTTTACAAGTGCTCACTCCCACTAACCCCCGCGCTCATGTCTTTGACAGAAAAGTAAATGGGGAGATAGGACTGTGGTGATAAAGGGTGCTCAAAGAGGGGAAGACAGTAGGGAAACTAGCTTGGGATGTACACAATGGGTGTGGAGAAGGTCCATAGCTGCCCATTTCTTTACCAGCAACAGCTGTGCATATGCAGTATATTAGGTGGGATATTTGAAACCTTCCACCCCGAGAGAGTGGTGAGGACATCTAAGTATGTTGTACTACCAATTATGAATATCAGGCACATGCACTGTTTGTGAACAGCTATACTGTCATTAGTACGTTACTCACATCTGAAACTTTTGTGGTTTGTGTTGGCATTAGCACAGTCTGCTCAGGATGACTGGACATATTTCTGTACTGTGTATGCCTACCTACACCCTTGGTTGTGCCTGACTACATGGTTATATAGTACATTTTCGTAGGGGTGCAGAACTGCAGTGTGCATTATTTATTATCGTGTGATGTTTATCTTGCTGAACATGCAGAGTTGCTGTGTACCTGTAAGTGTATGAAGGCTTGTAGTCTGTCTGAGTAGCTCCCACCTGTGGACATATCCAGATGGTAGACAGAGGTCAGCCTAGTATTCTTTGACTGTGCACCACAGCAGTCTTTCAGCACCTGAACAATGGCATTGTCACAGGTGGTTGCTAGCAGTACATGGCTACATCTTTTGCTATTTCTGTGTTGTACTTCTACATAAGGGCATGCTTGTGGGATTCATTCTACAGCTATTTGCAGAGTGTGTAACAGCAGACAAGATGATATGCTTGTGTGTTTCTGACTCTTCCAGGCCTCAGATACTCTCATGTATATATTTGAACAGCCTCAGGGGAAGGTACATATAACTGGGATACACCTGTGATATAGTTCTGACATTTTTCAGTTCAGACTTTGGGTGATTCAGACCATTTCTATTACTACACCTTTTCTGATGTGTAAGCGGTGTCTACTCTCACCTATTGACATTTGTTATTAAGTGAGATTCAACACCTTTCTGCCTACTGTTAGTACATTTCACAGGGAGTCAGAGGGGCACAGCTAACTTTTGTTTACTAATCAGGGTCATCACTGTAGAGCAGTCACTGTTGGGAGGTCTGGCCTGTGACCTGTGCTAATATGCCAGTGTGTATCCTGCTCTGATACTGTGTGGGGTTTGTAAACTGCTACTGTAACCTTATTCCCTACTAGCATGGCTGATTCTCTTTTCACAGTCATGTCATGCAATTCAACAACACCTGCTTGTTAAGGCCCACAGAACAAGATTTGTGTTATGCCATTCCTATTTTCCCTTTACATTCACTCATGGAAATGCATGATATATTGCTTTCAGCACTAAGTTATTGTATATCTGCTGTGGTTTCATGGTACTTCATGCAGACTGGTGAGTCCAAGGTCCCGGGTTCGAGACTGACAAGGGTATTTTTATTTTGCTGCTGAGCAATACAAGAGCCTTGTCATACAGAGTGACTAAGGCACTTTTAAGCAGTTGTAAGTGGGTTGGCGCGGGTTTGCACAATGCTTAGCAATGCTTAGCTAAGCACACACAAGCTCACACTCTCGCACCCCCGCTAACTACTGCTTAAAAGTGCTTACTCCAGCTAACCCCCGCGCTAATTTCTTTTAAAGAAAAGAAAATGGGAAGATAGGAAAGTGGTGAAAAAAAGGGGCACAGAGAGGGACAAGACAGTAGGAAAACAAGCTCGAGATGTGCAGGAAGGGTGTAGGGAAGGCCCATAGCTGCCCATTTCTTTAACAGCAACAACTGTGCATATGTTGAAAATTTGGAGTGAGTTTTGAGACCTTCCACCCATGAGAGAGGGGTGAGGACAGCATAGTTTGTTGCACTGCCAATTAGAATTATCGGTGTACATGTCCTATGTACATGTGTGCAAAATGGGAAGCTATGTATGGGGCGTAATTTTTTTTCAGGTACAGATTGCCCTTTTTTTTTTTGTTTTTTTTTCAGGTGAGAGTGGTAAGTGAGGTAGGGGAAATAGGTATATTTGGGGAGGTAGGCTGGGGAGGTAAACAGACAAGACAAACAAGATGCATACAGGGGCAGAATTTGACACATGGGGTGGGTGAACACAATTGACGGGGAAGGTTGTTTGGAAATTGCAAGCCCATGAGCCCACAGATGGTAACAGTGGAACTGAGATCCCCACCCATGAGCAGTCACCACTGCACCTTCACAGCCCCAGGAGTGGCTGTGCTGGGGGCTGAGTAGGAGGGGCAGGCTCACCCGTGAGATGCGTCACTCTCGCCTCAAGCTGGCATAGGGGATCAGCGACTGAACGCTGGATCTCCCTATGCACCGCAGTCCGGACCCTTCAGGGGGGACGAGCCTCATCCCCTGCAGCGTTTCCACCCAAAGGTGGCACAGGGCCAATGGAGGAGGGGAGTCCAGGCTGGGCACCAGAGCCACTGGTGCCAGGTGCACTCGCCAACTGAGGAGGGACAGGTGGGTCCGCTGGGACCGGCCTTCCCATACGTTCTGTGATTCGGTGTGTTTCATTACAACATAAACAACATTCCAGATTAGTTGTAACAGCATGCAGTAATATTCCCATTAACCCAACACACCGCAGTTCCAACAGTTGAACAGCAAACATAACACATGCATATATTGAACAACAGTGGTTATTCCAACCACATGCAGGGATGATTGGTAGCAAAAGGCCACTATGAACATGGTGTTTGAACAGGGCACATGCATCAACATGAGTGCAAATATTTATGGAACAATAGGACATATATCCCGACAAATATTTAAGATTACACATACCCATTGAGGTGCGGAATTGCATGGTTTATGCACAATACAGTAGGGTGTAGAAAAAACCTCCATTAACATCTTATAAACACTTTTACTCTACACTACATTCCTAGTGGCTGCAGGTGTATATTCCCTACATGTATTATTACACTTGCCACCATGCATTAGGTTGTGTAATGGGGGTTTGGCTAGTTCAATCTATACTTGACCTATCTCACATACTAACTCTCCAGCATGCAGATGTTACTGCTACATATTTCATGGTTGCATTTATATTTCTTTATCTACATATCTGGATGTTTTCACATGACATTTTCACTTCTAATTGTACAGAACCCTGCATTTATTGAAGCACACTTACATTTTTGGGAAACATATTTGCATGCTACTCGTGTGCCAGATTTACTTATGCATGCCAGCCAGTAACTGACTGTTGAGGAATGTATATTTACTTCACAGCTACTAGCACTTCCATCACCCAATTTAGATGGGACTGCAGAACTCTGGGTTGCCAGCACTTTCTAACACATTACTATTTGTATAATGCAAGGGTACAACAACATTTCATACTAAGTGAAACAGACACACTCTGGGTTTTAGACCTTTATTAATGACATTACACACTTTTCCACATGCTCACTCCTTTATTTGTTTTAACGGTATATATGGCAGACATGTTCATGACATATTATACCTTTATTAATAGGTTAGCACACTCTTTTTTCAGGCTCACTCACATATTATTTTATATGACAGTGCCTGCAGAGATATTATTCCAGACATTTGTTACCTTTCTAAATGGGTTACTACACTCTTTTTCTGCCTCTCTAACGTTTTTATCTGACAGTACATGCAGAGGACTTATTCAGTCCATTTTATGGCTGTATTATTGGACTACAACACTTTCTTTCATGCTCTCTCCCATATTTTATATAACAATACATGCAGAATAATCACTAACCTGCCTGGCGGCGTAGCCTTAGCAGCCTATGTTCATAGGCTTGCTGATTCGTAACACGGTCACCTGCAGCTGTAAAGTAAATGAAGGGATATTGAGACATTCCTATCCATTATACATACTCCATTTTAAATCCTTACATACTGCATTCCATGGCTATATACTCAGTTGTGGGGCATCCCGCATCCCACGGGCCTCCTGTATCCACTGGTTCAGGTGGTCCTCCTTTCGTCTCTTCAGGTCCGCATGGTGGTGACGGACCTGCTCACCAGTCCGGGGAATGCCTGTGGCACTGGTGCAGTCACGAGCTAACCGGTTCCAAGCCTCTGCCTTGTACTCCGTCCCTTGGAACTGGCCCTGCAGGAGTCTTGCCTTGTGACAGTGGACTAGGAGCCAAACCATCTCCTCGTTGCCCCATCTCTGCGCTCAGAAGCGCACTCCCTCTCTAACACCAGACATTCTGACCACAGATGTGAGCTACAATCAGTTATGGCGTGTATTCCCGACTGTGGGGTTTTAATATGCCGCATTTCCTGCACTTTTTTGTGATTGCCCATTTTGTAAAATTCTCGGCTGACTGCAGACCTGCTTAGTAATGGTTAAACTACCATTCCTAAGTTTATGTATGTTAATAGTGGCTGCTTCCCCTATGTTGTCATGGCTTAGTGGTTCTGTGCTTTGATTATGATATAAAGGGTCCTGGGTTCAAACCTTGTCATTCTTTTATTTTAATACTGTCTAGACAGGCTAGGGGGTGTGGCTGTGTTTAAGCAACTTAGCTCTATGTTGCTCCCCTGTGCCCTACGGTGCCCTGGTTGGCACGGCGCGCACGTACGCGCAAACACATTGCGCTGGGTAAAGCGTTTTTAAATGTTGGGCAACTCTATTGCGCTGGGTAAAGTGCTATTATACTATGGGCAACTCTGTTTAGATGGGTGAAGTACTATTAACCTATGGGCAACTCTGTTTAGCTGGGTGAAGCGCTATTAAACTATGGGCAACTCTGTTTAGCTGGATAAAGCACTATTAAACTATGGGCACCTCTGTTTAGATGGGTATAGCGCTATTAAACTATGGGCACCTGTGTTTAGCTGTGTAAAATGTTGCTTAACGGCAGGCTATTATATCTCTGGGTCTTTTAAAAATATATATTTTGTTCGCTGATATATTGGCCATGTCGCTGCTTTTAATAAAATTTTAATCATATTTGTCTGGTATTATTTCAAATACTGATTTAAAACATAAATAAGAAGGGGAGTGGTGGGACTCGAACCATGAATGTCTTCTCTTTGTGCATACGCTCTACCATTACGCTAGTGCTATTTGGATTAATTTGCATAAGTAGTTCTTATATGCTCATCAATGTCACAATTGCTAACTGGGGTTAAGCAATGGGCACACCCGCACAAACAAGCACAAATACAGGCAGCTATATTATGGATTTAAAAAAAATAAATTTTTTCCATTTTATAACTCTGATGGGGGTTTACAGTGTCAGGGAGTGTGGTGTTGGGTGCAAGTACATTTGAGCGGACTCGCTCTTGTCTGTTGACATTATGCTTTTTAAAACATTGCAGGGCATGGACTTTTAGATTGCTTGCCTAAGAGTTACGGATGAGTCAGCATGCCCTCATGAATATTCATGGCACACTGATGTCATACCATTCAACTGCAGCCTCCGAGTAAGACATATTAAGTCTTACATGGAGGTTTCGTGAATCCGGCCCTTAGGTAAAAGTATTAAAAGACTTAATGAAATAAATTTAGATAAGGAGGAAATAGAAGACATTAACCAGTTATGGAAGGATCATGTAAATGTAAAAATTTTTTATGAAAATTGAATGGATTGGTGTATAAGTTTTAAAGAGAAATATAAAAGGTATTTTTTTACAATATCAAACAATGAGAAACAAGAAAGAACAACTAAAAAAGTAACTAAGGCAGGAGGTGTTTAAAGATATAACAGAAAACAAGATAATTATTTTTGAAAAGGAGAAGAAGATATATGAAATGAATCAGTAGAAGATAAAACATGATGTTTAAGCAAAGGTGTTTTTTACAGGGAAGAAGAGATGACACTGTAGAAAAGATTGTTAGAGAAAATGAGAGAATAATAAGGGCATTGAAGAATAGTGAAAATTATAAGATAAGTGATAAAATAATAAAAATATTGATGTCTGTGTATGAGAATAACAATATGGGAGTGTTATCAAATGGGTGGTTAAGTGATGAAAAAAAAACCAGAATGTGGGATAAAGCAGGGATGTCCAACGAGCAGTATTTTGTTTGTATTAGTTATGAACATAGCTGTAGGTAAAATGAATAGAGGGTTGAGAATGGCAAGATATAGAATAACAGAAGAAACTGAAATTTCTACAACATAACTGAATAGATATATGTTCTTACAATGGAATTCAAGATCTACTTATTGATCCTTGCTTTGCTCTGTT
The DNA here is from genome assembly GCF_019279795.1 of Protopterus annectens. NCBI lineage: Eukaryota > Metazoa > Chordata > Ceratodontiformes > Protopteridae > Protopterus > Protopterus annectens. Next base: position 1,033,230,574 of record NC_056739.1, on the reverse strand, counting down.
TTGCCATTGAACTAAATTTCTGTACATCCATTTTACCAAGCACAGAACTAGCTGGTTACATCCAGAAACCTAATCATAATTCTCTGTGTAGTTTCTTGAATTTCATTTTTGAAATTTCTTCTGAAACATTTCTTGGAAAAGAATATATCTTATCCAGTCTGTTAGAAACCAAGCACAAGAACAGTTAGGGTTTTTCAATTCAAAATTTTCAAGCTATACTATATGCTTTCTCCTCCTGACATAGATCTAAATGTTTAATGTATCGATTTGTTGAATTCAGTAAAAGTGGGATTGATTATCATTTCTTCCTTTCCAGCACTGGGTCAACATATTTAAATAGTTTAAGTTGTTATACCTTCTGCAGCTGAATTAGTGGGTTAAAGTACATCAAAAGAGGGTGAAACTTTCTTCAGCTTACTGGTTAAATCCAAAAGTATGTACTTGGTCTTCATATGATGAATGCAAACTTTTTCATATATGACATCTTCTTAAAATTATTTTAATAAAAAAGTGGATGAGAATCCATTAATAATGTCTAAATATTGATAGAAAATTTCTTTAAGAACTTATAAATCTTTGATTAAATGTTTGAGAAGGAAAAAGAAGAAAATGAAAAAAAAAAATCATTGAACTTTGAAGAATACTAATGCCATACATGCTTCACAGAAAAAAAAACACTAATTTTATCAGGAAAACAGTGTCCTGTGAGATAACATCAATGACATGTGCATTGTCCATTACCCAGACATGAACTATTAGGCTAATTAAGTGTAAGGGAATGGTCATTACATAGTCAAATACTCAAGTAAGACCAACAAATATTGTACCAGTCAAAGACTAGCCCCTATGATTTAAAGTTCATTATCAGTTAAAGATTATGAGCTGTCATGCCATTATGGTCTAACTTCTTAAAAAGATACTCTGAGAGAAAGACATGTTAAATGAAAACAAAACAGTGTGCTCTTTTTAGAATTTCGCAGTCTTGGCCTACAGTAATTCACTATGGCATAGTTCCTTACCAGTCACATACATACCATAGTTGTATCTATACAGAGATACCTTACTAAAAGAATACAAAGCCTAAACAACATATTCTACATGGGAAAGCCCTATCACTATGCTCGGTATCCTACAAACTGCTAAGAGGTGACCTGTTTCTGGCATACAAGGCATTCTCCAACCCAATACTGACGGATTTACTTCACATCAGCAAGTCAATTGGCATCAGAAATACCAGTCTTGGGATCTAACCCTGTTCTCCAACATCAACAGAATAGTTTGGAGGGACAGGTATACCTTGCAGAGTATACCACTGCACTGGAACAGACTCCCCATCCACAAAAAACAACGTTCATCACTGTCCATATTTACGTGCATCTAGGAATTAGGGATGGGAAACAGAAATTTTAACCCAGGACTGCTGCCTGTGCTACTAATGGACAGAGGCAGCTTCTAAATGCTTTATCCCATGCATGGGTACCCTCAAATTATCTATGGTAAGAACTATATAACTATCAACCATGGGATTTGTAATGTCAATCCCTAACCAAACGGGTTAGGTTCATTCAACCACAGAAAGGGAAACTGGATTAAAATTCTCCTCAAAAGCAGCTATCCCAGTACTTATCTATGAACCTGTCTGGCTTCAGTATATCACAATTATTTATCAGGTAAATACCCTGAATGAATTCAGTAAGTCATAGGGCCAGATTCCAAAAAGAGTTGGTCTCCCTGTATGCTTCCAGGGTAAGTCACTTACACTGGAGGCAGATTACAAAAGACCTGCTATCAGTATAAGTGATCCCTTACACTGCGAGGACATCTTTTAGAATTGGGCCCATTATCTCTTAGGTTCATAGGTAAGCACTAGGCTATCTGCCCAAGGGCATTTATAAGCCTAGCCAGAGTGTGTTGGCTTACGCCACCCCCTTAGATTAGTTCTCTGTGCCTCTGACCAGCAGAGTCATTAGTTCCCTGCGCCTCTGTCCAGCAGAGCCACTGCAGTCATCCCGAGGGTAAATTTTTTGTTCCCCATCCACCCGTCAAGGTTTCTCTTGAAGAGTGCTAGTGAGGGGCTCTGCCTGATGTATATTGGAATCTTGTTCCAAAGCATGGGGAGTCTCTGGGTCAGGAATCTATCCCTCCAGCATGTCCTATTTATCATTGTGGTAAGGTTTATATCCCTAGAGCATGTGGCTCTCAGGGATTTGTTTTTTTTTTAGGTGGAGCATATCCATCAAATCTGGGTTGGACATGGCCTTGTATGTCAAGCAGAGATCACCTCTGAGTAAGCGGTATGCAACCAAGTACAGCAAGAGTTTCTTTAGTCGGGCTGCATAGGTCATTTGTTTGAGGCCAGTAATCCTCTTGGTGAGGTACTTTTGTGGTCTTTCCAGCTGTTGCAGGTGTCTTGTAAGGTATATCTCAAATGGGGCATTGTAGTCTATAATGGGTCTAATAAGTGATGAGTAGAGAGGCACAATAACCTCCTTTGTTCTGGATATGAACCCTTTTTAGATTAGGTGGGCCACGTAGAAGGATTTTCTAACCACCTTGGCAATATGATTATCAAAGGCGAGATTGCTATCTACTTGGGTCCCCAGATCCCTTATTACTTTTTCTGTATTTAGGGGACTACCACCTATGTGGCAGTTCGCAGGTACTTTCTTTTTTCCAAAGGGGATGACTATGCACTTTTTGGCATTCAGCTTGAGGCCATGATTTTGACACCAGGTATCCGTCTCAGCGAGACCCTTCTGGAGGGTGTCTGTATCAGCCGGAGAATAAATTATGGCCCCAAGTTTGCAGTTGTCTGCGAACCTGATCAGCTAAAGTCCTCCTGTGCTTGCCTGTACCTCTGAGAAGTATATATAAATATATATAAACAGGAGGGGTCCTAAGACTGAGCCCTGGGGGACGCCACTTGTAACCGGTTTAGAGTCGGACCTAGAGTCTGCAACTCTCGCCATGTGAGTTCTGTCCATGAGCCAATTTGCAATCCATCTCATGATGTAGGGGTTAATGTTCAGGTTGGTGAGTTTGTCTATAATACCAGAATGGGGAATGGTGTTGAAAGCATTTGCAAGGTCTAGGTAGGCTGTGTGGACCTACTTACCCTCATCTAATGCCTTGGTAACTGTCTCAAAGAAGTCCACCAGGTTTAGGAGGCATGATCTGCCCCTAACAAAGCCAAACTGGGTGGGGTCCAAAATTTAGAGGTTCCCAATGTCTCTGTTAATGAGTTCCATGATGATGCGCTCCACAGCCTTGCAGTCCAGGCTAGTCAGGCTTATAGGGCAATAGTTCCTGGGGTCCGTTGTGATGCCAACTTTGTGGAGTGGGATAACTGTTGCTGTGCACCACTCTGTGGGTATATAGCCTGTAGAGAGGCTGAGTTTGAACAGTGTGTTTAGGTAAGGGGTTAGTTCATTTTGGAGCTCTTGTAAGACACAGCCTGGGACACCGTCCAGTCCCATTGAGGCTGTGTTTTTGGCTTTGGATAGGGCTGTTTTAACCTGTGAGTCAGTGATTGCTGGGGCCTTACATTCTTCTGGTATGGTTATAGGCCCTTTAAGGGGTGAGAGGGGTGTGAAGTTTGCACTGAACCTGTCTGTCAAAATGTTGACAATATCAGTCAGTTCAGTGTATTTTGTGCCATTCTGCACCAACTCGGAGCAGATCTGAGAGTTTCCACTTAGGTTCTTGACATAGCTAAAGTATGCTTTGTAGTTATCTTTGGCGTCCTTGGCAATTTTTCTTTTGAAGCAAGCCTTGGATGATTTAATGAGGGATCGTAGTTTCTTGCTGATACTGATCAGGGATGTCTTTCCTTCTAGGGATTTTGCTCTTATCTGTACTAGTTTCCTCCTTCTATTGTAGAGTCTGTTTATGGCAGGGGTTCACCAGACTGGTTTCCTTTTCTTGGAGGAGTCAGTCTTGGTTTTACTTGGGCTAGCATGATCCATGCATTCCTGCAGATGATCATAGAGTGCCTTTGTATAGGTTTCAGCAGTTTGGACAGCATTGTCCATTGGCGTGGGGTCTATGAACCTTTCCACCTCAGTCTTAAGAAACGTGAAGTTTGTTTTTGAAAAGTTTTTCAAGGTAGTTTCCTTGATTGGGGTTGGGGGTGGAATATGAATATCCAGAGTGATTAGTCTATGGTCTGATCTAACCAGCGAGGGGTTGACATCAGGTGTGGAACACCGGTCGCCCATGTTGGTGATGACCAGGTCCAATATGTTGTTCCCTCTGGTGGGGGTGTTGACTAGTTGATCCATCTTAGAAAACAAATTTTACTTTCAGCAGTCTGTTTTCTAATAAAACAATGTCTCCCACTGTAGATCAATGGTTTATTTTCTTACAGGTAAATAACAGTACCCATACATGTAGTGCACATTCATATAACAAAACTGTATGCACTATAGCTAGTATGTTGTCATATTACCTTCGTAATTTCTAAATGAGGTTTTTTTGGAACAAACCAATTTGCCCAGGGATATCTTCAGGGATAGGTCTGATAGGAATAGTAATTACAGTTAAGATGGTAGTGGAAGAATGTTAGGGTGATGGGGATTGAAGGTTTAAATTGGGAAAATAGGAAGTTTGGGTGGGAAATGAGATAAGTACAAGGAGGGACTTAGCTGGTTTTGTGTTTTGAGTGTAACTCAGTAAGGGATCAGATTTTGGCATGAACTTGCTACCCACCCTCTTTTAGGAACATTGGGGATGGTGTGATTATTTTATAGGTTTGGTGTTTAGGTGGAGAAGAGGGACAGGCTTGTCCCTCTTCTGCTCCCTCTCTGGTGTTGGATGTTTAATTCAATGAGTTGGGGAATGAAAGTGAGCGAGGAGATGCTGCTTGATAAGTAAAGTGAGCAGCGGTAAGGAAGTAAAAATAAGCAAGAGAAGGTGAGGACACTGCTTAATTGGTTAGGGTGACCAGGGTTAAGCTGACCTAGTAAAAGGTTATATGGATGTTCATGCAATGGATAAATTAAAATATTGTTCAATAAAGATGTTCATGCTGTGATCAAAAACTCAATATGTTGTTCAACAGAGTTATGTTTATGGAAGTTTAATAAAGGTTGTCAAATATCATTTGGTGTGGTATCGTTATTAAAGGGCATTGGGACAAACACAACACACAGTAATAAAATGCTAGCACCACAATTTACTGAATGGCATACTAAAAATACATGATCTAAGTCAACATGGATTCATAACCAGTAAATGCATATGGACTAACATTAACAAATTTGGACTAATTTTATTATCAAATCTCTGTAGCAGAAAGCTAGAAACTTTTTGCAGGAGTAGTGTTCTTAGACTTAGCAAAAGCCTTTAACATTCCTCTTCATTCTGTAACTGATCTAGTTATTACACACCTAGAAATTTAAGCCATACTTGGCAAACTGGATTACCAATTGATTGAGCAGTAGAACCTAGCGCATTGCACTATGAGGTACACATTCATAATACCTACCCATACATTTTTAAGTACCTCAAAGTTTAGTTCCAGGGCTGTTTCTATTTAATTTTGTATTTTTCATCCAGACATATTAACACTCACTGCCGGTAAGTGGATAATTTCAAGATAGGATTTACAGCCACCGTGTAAAAGAGTACTTTCCATTAAGGAAACTTTACATGAATTTTCTAACTGCGCAAAAAAAAAAATGGTATGAAAGTTTAACAACAAATGCCAAATTCTGTTTCAGTAAATCACGCATTAAATTAGCCTTTGAAATTGGATAGTATTACACTTTTAGTATCATCATACAATGACTTGGGTGGTTACATATCATATGATCTCATTCAAATAGCTCTGTTACTAAAATCAATATCTTTAATAGACGAGCTCCATGTATCACCTTTTAAAATATACATAAGACCAATACTTCAATATGACTACTCTTTTTGTACTGATAATAGTTGTCAGTTAAAAAGTATTAAATCTATTCAGAGGAAAAAAATCAAAAAAATGTGTTGCATCTATTGGATATGAATTATTATTCAGACAGATGTAAACGATTAAAATATATTTTCTCTACATTACAGACATTTTCGAGGTAAGGCCATTCTATCATACAACATTTACAAAGACAAATTATATTATTTAACTTGCATTTGTCTTTAAATTCATATATAAAGAACTACAACAGTATCAGCTGTTGTCTTGAACTTAAAAATAAAAGCATAAGGTAAAATTTTTAAGACAGACTATTCTGAGGATTTGAAACAAGATTCCTTGGCATATATGTCTATCTATGAATTTGGATTAATCTAAGAAAAATCTGGACAAATTGATAGGCAATAACATTTCTGGCATTATATTTCCTAGATGGCTCTAGGCCTGAACACTGTGCTCTAAACATGCAAAAACATATGGTGTACATAGCATAAACTCATGAAATATGTGTACCAGTATCAGAAATTCTTTCCATTTTGCTTGTATAACATAACAGTATTCGGTCTTTTTTTTGCTTTAGCAGCAGTACAGTCCAGCAGCACATCCATATATGTACCAGTTTTTTAGATAATATGCCTCCATAGCAATTATCTTGACCCTAAATTACTACTTATTTTTGCATATAAAAAATATTGCACGACCTCTTTTGACCTCCTTATGTACCAGCACATTTTCTTGACTTCCCCAGCTGCTCTTTGATTTCAGATATACTAAATGGTCTTTATGTTGTATATGCACAGTGGCATCTGGGTCATTAAGCTTGATGTTTCATAGGCCAGACACAGTAAGTTTAGGTTCTAGAATTACTCATTCCTTCAATAATCACACAATTGCTGATATGTATCTACTGTATACTACAGAGTACACTGTCTCTCCATTTCATGGTCGTAGCCAAGTATGAGTTAAAAATCATCTCCAGTATTATAGCCATTAATGTGGAAGCATTTGTGATTTAAAGATATTTAAAATACGAGTTCTACCACTGTAGCTCTTCCAAATAATTGGAGGGGCATTAAATGTGGATGAAGGATAAGGTTTGTATGCACTTCAGACAACTGTAATAACATAAGCAATCATTAATTTTTGTTAATCATATGCTGTACGTCAATGTACTTCAGTGAAAGACTGATGTTGAACTGACTGCATTCATTACTCTTTTTGTGACTGCAAACTGCAGTTGGACTGCCATAGTTTTTATTTGTGGATTGAGTGCATTTGCTGGGCACAGTATTTGCATACCTATTGCATAAATTAATACCTCCAGGTACACAGAAATGTATGTTCATACTCTATTGAATTGTGTAGGGCTCCTGCATGTCAATTTTTTTAACATATCAGCCTTATGCAATTGCATATAAAGCTTCTGAATATTGCCCAATGTAACTGGGAGAAAGCTGTTTGTTTCCACAGTTTTTACATTGTGCTATACATACCACCTTCAGTCTGATGAGTTGGCTAAGGATACACACATTTTAAAGTAACCACCTCCTTCCTTAATGCAGTACAAGACACATACATTCCAGCAATCTAAGGCCTATAGCTCTGTGCCCACACAGCAAGCCTCGTGTTAAAAAAAAGCTTTTCATTTTTTTAATTACTTTGTTTCTTCCATGCATTTTTGCTAGATCACATTGGACACTGATGGGATATGCTTTCTTGTGATTAGAGGAAGCTCTTCCCCTATCAAGCAAATGGGCAACATAAAATTCCAGCAGCAGAATAGTCAAACAGGCCAGAACAGAAACTGAAAAATGGGAATCTTATCCAGGGTAACATGTATAATATAGTCCAACAAGAAGGGACTTAATCAGGCTCATGGTGAGCTTGACAAAATAAAAGTGGCAACATAAGTGTGGAAGTACTTTGGAGCAAATATAGGCAGGAGAAGGGTAAGTACAGACAGGAGGGTAGCAAAACTGTCTTTGAAAAAGATCAGATGTTCAGTTAAATGTATATTATAACTTACCCTTACCTTCAAGTATTTCCCTTGCTTGGTCTTTAATATTATTATCTTTCTTAATGAAAAGTAATTATCTTTAAGATTAGGTGATTCCAAACCTTTACAATCACACTAATTTACACTGTCTGAACTCACTTTGCAGTTCAGAAGTCCATTAGCAAACCACTTTCTATGTCCACCTCTGACCTTTCCCTATATTATGAGGAAGTACTGAAGAAAGATCATACTGGCAGACCTTACGGAAAGGGAAAAGAAATAATGGAGCGTTATTTTCCTTAAGGGAAAGAGTTAGTCCTTTCCAATTTAGTTATGTATTCTTTAGAGAAACCTTTAAAGGACCATTAACAGCAGCTGGGTTTGAATAATTTCAAGTAAAAACAGATAGTGTGGGACTGGAGTCACTAGAGGATGGAGCACAATAAAACAATCAATAGAAATCACATTGTTACTGAGAATCCAGTTAAAGAGGGAATGGATATTTATAGGAGAGTCTGGCAGATGTGGTTACTTTTTAATGTGTGCAAACCTTAGATCACTCAATATGTAGTGAAGGGTGTTACTCTCTTTCACAAGGTACTCAATGCTATTATCTTCCCTCACAATATTTTTTTTAAGGATATGGGGAAATATTCAATAACAGCTTTTACCTAAATTGCCATGTCATGACCTCTGGGTAGCACAGAGAAAGTAACAAAATGCAGTGATAATGTAACACTGTCAATTATATATGTGTGCACTAACAGCTAAAACAATGGATCAGAGGAAAGTTAACGGGAATGCATGGTGAAACCATTGACTATAGATCTGGAAATACATGATGGTCTGAACCTTAATATTTATTTTAACCCTGCAATTTTACTGTGATATCCAAAGATGATGTGGTCATGTATGTACACTGTGCCTGTATATCCATCAACTCCTCTCTCTACACACAAATATTTATAATGTTTTGTTGACTGACTTCACATGCATATAATATGTATGTACTCAGATACTCAAAATCACAGCTTTCTTCTGCAGCTGTTATTCACAAACGTAACAAAATAAGTCAACATTATATACAGAGGTGTAGTGCACAGTCCAAATGCTTATCTTCATGACAATGATCTATCTGATACTTGTATGTAATGATTAAATCATGTTGTGGGGGATTAAGAGGAAGATATGACCAGATATTCAGTGCACTGATGTTTTCACAAGTGCCATAATACTCTACAATATCACTAATCATAGCAGCATGGTCTCTGCTGATTCCCCTTTTCACAAGGCTGTCAAGTAAAGATGGATGAAAAAGCTATACATAAGCAGAGACACTATTTTCCCACTTTACCAGAAAAATACTGGTAAATCCTGAATCTAGTCTGAGTATTAGAAAACAATTTTAGTTTACTTACTAAATACTATGTCCTTAAAACATGGTTTAATTTATACACACACACATATATATATATATATATATATATATATATATATATATACATACACACACACACACACACACACACACACACACACACACACACACACACACAGAGAGAGAGAGAGAGAGATGCACTAAAATAATACATTATAATTGAATCATGTCAGTGAGATAAAAATTATATTACATAAAAAAAAATATTTCCTTTTTTGTTAAGAACCAAAAATCATTGTACCTGAACATCAGTTATCCAGATACAACTTTTGTGCCATTTTTTCAGAATATTTATTTTATTTATTTATTTGTTTATTCTTTGCTGAAGAGCTAAGTCCCATTACACTAGTAGCCTCTTTTTAGGAGCGGCCTAAGGTGACATTTATATTACTAGGTGAGATTTGGCCAGGGCATTGGGGAACTTCGCCTACTTGTCATTGCTGTGAATGGGAACCATTTTGGAGGAGGACTTCCTGTTTCCATTCCAGGTGCAGAGGTAGCCTCTAGAAACAGGGAGGCTGATGAAGACAAAAGGAGATGGAGTAGTGAATGAAATGAATGCGAAAGCAAATATTGAGACCAGAGAATTTGCAGGATTCTGTGAAAATGTTTCAAAGAAGCCTGTTTGATGGATATGAGTCAGCAATTGATTGATGCACATTTACAACCCTTCATTTGGAAGTGTTGCAGGATGATTTACTTAAAGAAATGGTGGTGCAGGGTGATCCAGCAAATGAAGGAGATTTTCCTGGGAGGATATTATGGAAAAAATACAAAAGGGGGATGCAGAGACAGTCATGAAGACCAGTGGTAAGATGGAAAAGAAAACATATACAGAGAAACTAAAGGAAGGTAAATGTGGAGTAGCAGAAAAGAGGGGAGAAGAAAATAGAAAACAGAATTACATGGTAAGGATTCAAAGTAAAGAAGACAAAGAAAGGACAGGTATAAAAACTGGGACAATTTAATAGCTCATTGGGCTGTGAAAACACATGAGGCAAGAAGAGCAATTGTTTTTATTAACAAAGATGCATTTTGTGACATTATATGTGAGACTGTTTTTCAATGGGAAATTAAAGAACTTATGGAATCTCTTTATGTGATAAAAGCATTTAACAGGGAAACAAAAAAGAAGATTCATGTACAGTTTCAAACAGAGGTAGAACGAGAGACTGTGAAAGGACATTTGAAAGCTTTATGTAAAGAAGTATTGGACACTGCAAACGTTTATGACAAAAGGGGTTTATGGACTGATGGCTGGAATTGTAATATTGTGTTAAAAGTAGAAAGAGAAAAAAGTATACGCATACCAAGGAGGATAATTGTGGAGGGGGATAGGGGAGCTGTAAAATACTGGGGGCAACCCAAAACATGTTTTTTTTTAATGTGGAAAAGAAGGACATTTGATAAGTGACTATGACAGAAGCAAATGTTATATTTGTGGGGAAACTGGACATGATGCAAGAAATGTGAACTGAAATGTTATAAATGTAATAAAATTGGGCATTTATAGGTGGATTGCAAAAATAAAAATAACAGTAAGGAAAAGAAAAAAAGAAAAAAAAAAAAGAAAGAAAAGCTATTTTAACATGGTAACATGGAAAAAATTAGATGAGAAAAAAATAAAGAGGACATAGAAAAAGATTCTGAAATAAGTGATGAAGAAGACAAACTAGGAGGTAGTAGAAGGGAAAAAATTCTATTGGCAAAAGGGTAACATACAGAAAAAAGAAAGTTTAAAGGGATAAGTACAAAGGAGAAAAGGAAGGAAAGGGATGAAAAATAATACACACAACTAAAGGTTAGGGCGTAATGGTTAAGGTGTTTGATTCACAACCCCAAGGTACAGTGTTTGATTCTCACCTTGGGGAAGGAAATTGGTTAGGCTTAGAATAGCCTATTAAGAAAGGTAGTTTATTAATTAGCTATGAACCTATGAAACCATGACTCAAGTAAAAATAAAAATTTTAGAGTGCTTTCAGTAAATGTGAATAGTATTAAGAATACAGTAAACAGAATAAGAATTTTGGAGTGGTGTAATACATGTGATGTAGATATAATTATATTAGAAGACACATGATTTTTAACAAATTGAGAAAGATTGCAAACAGGGAAATTATGCAAAAGAAAGATAATCTGTAATTTGAGAAATGAGGATGTTCTGGAATAGCTGTATTCTGCAGAAATACAGTAAAGATATTAGATGTAACACAAAAAGACCAAGGGAAACGAGCTGCTAAGCGTGTACCAAGTGTATAGCCAAGTAATAATCCACGACCAAATGGAACTGTCAGATGGAGAAAAAGCAACTAAGTTCGCAAACTGTAACGTTAGAGCTTTTATTAACCACAAGCACTTTCGGAGAGAATCCTATCTCTCCTTCCTCAGACAAAAGTAAAACAGTCAATTGTTACAACATGCTCCTTTAAATAGGATGCAAACAACCAATTAACAATTGTCAACTGATTACTTTCAATAAATACAAAAAGAAATGTTTGTATGTTAAAAACAGAAAGGAACCTTACTCTTTGAAAACGGACTTGCTTCACTATTAAAAACATAATTTTTTAAAAACCTTTTATATAAAAACTTAATAATATATACATGTACTCATATGTCAGACACTCACAACCCTTATGTTATGTAAAATTCTAGTATATGGTTTGTGAGATACGTACAGAACAGCTACAGTTAAAGCTTATAACTTTAGTGTTTACATAAAACTCAGTATACAGGCATTTTTGAGTGGTTATTAATATAATAGTAGCCGTGTTTCCCAGTTAGTTTCCCAAATATTAACAAATTTAGATTTAAAATTTAAATTCAAATTTCTGTACTATGTTTCATATACTAACTGTTCTAAATATGCTCCGAGGGGAAACAAGGCTATTAACTCCTATTATATTACTTGAATAAGCCCTATTTGATTTACAAGTATATATGGGCTTAATATGTTTAAATACTTATAACATCACTCATTGGCTTTTACTTTTTGTTTAAAATAAATACGGGCCCCTATGCCCTTGTGCCATTATACTGTTATGCTAAATATGATAATAAGCCATCTCTACGATGCCATTCGATTAAATACACATCTCTTCACAACAGATAAAATATTACTTCATTGTATCCCTTGTAAGGTTGTGTTAAATGCCAAATACATTAAGATAAGACAGGGGGTAAGTCAATAAAAACAAAGTTGTGCATGATTATAAACACCGGATGCAAAGTGCATTAAAATAAGACAAATGGCAAGATATTAGAAAGGAGTTGTACATTATGTATTTGAACAACTCTCTAGACAGTTAAGGGCTACCTTTTAAGGGCTAGTAATTTTAAAATGCAGGTGAGCGATGTTGCTTCATTTAGGCCGGGGTATGTATGTGCAGAGATAGGATTCTCTCCGAAAGTGCTTGTGGTTAATAAAAGCTCTAACGTTACAGTTTGCGAACTTAGTTGCTTTTTCTCCATCTGACAGTTCCATTTGGTCGTGGATTATTACTTGGCTATACACTTGGTACACGCTTAGCAGCTCGTTTCCCTTGGTCTTTTTGTGTTTCAGCAGTTTGTTTGGTCTTTTGGAAACAAAGATATTAGATGTAACTTTATCAAAATGGGAAGATTAACCATTGTAGATTTAAAATGGAAAGAACAAGTATATAGAATTATAGTATTATATGCTTATACCACCTGCAAAGAAAGGAAAATCTATTTCATCAGATTTTAGACAATATAGTCATAAATACGAATATAATAATAACAGGAGACTTTAATTGTGATTTAAGAGGGAAGTGTAAAAAGAAAGGAAATGGTGTAAGGAAAAGTTTGGAAGTCATAAGATGTGGTAAGTTACAATTTTGGGGCAACAATTCATGGACATTCAAAAGGGGTACATGTAGAACTGAAATAGATTATTTTATAGTATCAGAAGATTTTGTTATAGGAGAAGGGGAGTTAGTTGAAACAGGATTTTCTGATCATCTTGCAATATGACTAGAGATATTAGAAAACAATGAATATATAAAAACAGGCAAAGGAAAAAAAGGATGTGAGAAAACATGGAATGAATAAAGAAAGAGATTAGTAATAGAGTTATGGAAAGATCATATTACTACAAACACATTTTATAACAATTGGCCTGAATGGTAAATGATATTTAAGGAAAATTATAAAAAGATGTTGTTTTTAGTGGGTAATATGATGTGATAAAAGTAGAGAAAGAAAAATATAAATGAATGGATAATGATGCATTGGAAGATTTAGAACATAATGATAGAAAGTACTTTGATAAAGAAAAAGAATTGTATGAAAGAAATCAAGAAAAAATACAAATACAAGAATTGTTATATATGCAAAGATATTTTTTTTACAAGAAAAAGAGAAGTATCAAGTTATTTAAGCAGATTAGCAAAGGAAGATGGTAGTTTAATGAGAGAAATAATGTAAAAAGAGAGACAGAAAGAACACAGGAAAAGACTATGAATAGTGTAGTGCAATATGTCCAATAAATGTTTCAAGAAAAAAAGAAGTTAGTGAAAAAAAAAAACATGGAAAGTAAAAAAAAAGTTAACAGAAAAAGAGAATAAAAAGTTGGAAAAAGAGATCTCTTTAAACGAGCTGGATAATGTATTAGGACAAGTTAATATAGATAGTTAATATAGATTCAGTTACAGGCCCAGATGGAATAGGGTATCAAATGCACAGAAATGTAAGGGAGTGGCAAAAATATTTTAATGGTTTTGAATGGTTAAATACGGTTTCATATATAAAGAATTTTGTAGTCGATTACTTAAATTCATATTGGAGAAGGAAGATAACTAAAAACTGGAGACCAATAGTATTGAATAATAATGATTATAAATAATACAAATGAGATTTGAAACTAAATATTATGGAAGATAGCTTATATAATATAAAGGGGAAGGGTTGTCAAGAATTATTAATGATTGTTAGAGAAACTGTGGATGATATTATGAACAGAAAAAAAATCCATGATAGGAGACCTTAATAAGTAATTTTTCACAACTGGATATGAAACCCTATGGGTAATGATGAAAGAATATAAGTTAGATAATTAAGAAATTATGTATGTCAGTGTATAGTAATAATAAAGTAAAAATACTTGTAAATGGCTGGTTAAGCCAAGAGGTAAACATGAAGAGTAGTATAAGACAGGGATGTCCAATGAGTTGCATACTCTTTGCATCAGTTATGAATGTGATAGTATGTGAAATAAATTACAAAATGAAGGCGGTGGAGTTTTAATGCATAAAGGGTTAAGAATCCCAGTTCTGTTAACATATCCAGATGACATTATCTTCTTCTTCTTTTGGCTGCTCCCGTTAGGGGTTGCCATAGCAGATCAACTGTTTCCATTTCTTCCTGTCCTCTGCATCTTGCTCTGTCACACCAACCACCTGCATGTCCTCTCTCTCCACATCCATAAACCTTATCTTAGGCCTTCCTCTTTTCCTGTTACCTGGCAGCTTCATCCTTAGCATCTTTTTCCCAATATACTCTGCATCCCTCCTCAGCACATGTCCAAACCAACGTAATCTCACCTCTCTGGCTTTGTCTCCAAACCTTTCAACCTGGGCTGACCCTCTAATATACTTATTCCTAATACTGTCCATCCTCGTCACACCCAGTGCAAATCTTAACATCTTCATTTCTGCCACGTCAAGCTCTGACTCCTGCCTTTTTGTCAATGCCACTGTCTCCAACCCATATAACATAGCTGGTCTCACTACCCTCTTGTAGACCTTCCCTTTCACTCTTACTGGTACTCGTCTGTTACAAATCACTCCTGACACTCTTCTCCACCCACTCCATCCTGCCTGTACTCTCTTCTTCACCTCTCTTCCACACTCACCATTATTCTGAACTGTTGATCCCAAGTACTTAAACTCATTCACCTTCACCACCTCTACTCCCTGCATCCTCACCATCCCTCCATCCTCCCTCTCATTCACACAGATGGCATTATAATAATTGCAAAAAACAAAATTTGGATAAAAGAATTAATAATTTGCATAAATGAGTGTCTAGAGATAATAGGGATGGCTTTAACTAAAGAAAAAGTAAATGTTTAGGTGATGTAGTAAAGATCAGGGGTATATATATTTTGCAATGAATAAAGATGTAAGTAGAATTCAATGGGGAAAAGCAATATAAAAATAAAGCAAACATCTTTTCTGGAGAACATATAAATTATCATTCAGAAAAAAAGTCTTATTTGATCAGTTCTGTACTGATGGGAAAATAGCATACTTAGGAACTGTATTTATGTTGCTAACAGAATTTGAAAAATAATTACTGTAGATAGTATTTTCATTTATATGGGATACTAGATTAAACCCAGTAAAGAGAGGATCTTTGTATGTAAATAGAGAAGAAGGTGGTTTTGAGTTAATTAACCTAGTGGTATATACTACTTTCATTAAAGTTGTACAAAGTGTTAAAATATATAAATTAAAAACCTGAGAGATTAGTAGTAAAACTATTAATGTATGATAAAGTTTGGGGTATGGTAAAAAGAGTAAAAGAGAAAAAGAGTGTATAAACAAAGAGATAAAATCTTAGCAATAAAAAAATATTTTTCTGGAATATAAAAAATGATGATACAGAAAACGATAGAAAAGTTTGGTATGAGAATGTAATGATAAAACATTACTATGTAAAACCATGGCAAATTTAACAGATGAAAAAAAAATAACGCTATAAAAATAAGAAGCAAATGGTGTAATCAGAAAGTAGAATGTCAAGATTTTTTTGTGGAGACTGGTAATACATATATTGCCAGTGAATTGCCAGTAAAAACAAATATGTGATATAAAAAGAAAAGTGATAGAATATGTTTACATTGTCAAGAAGAAGAAGAAACTACAGAACATGTGTTTTTGAAATGTAAAAAAAAAATGTTACAGGGAAAACCATGTAAGGAAGATTTTTTAAGATATAAAATAAGTGGATAAAATACACATGAATATGATTAAATATGATTATAAGAATAGAAGTAAAGAATATGTTAAAAATAGATACAAAGTTATTTTATGTTATATGGGTTATATGGAATTTAAAAATAAATGAAATTCTGTTTGATGGTAAATGGATTTAGCAACAATATTAAGTAAAATCAGAGGGTGGTTATGGAAAAAGGAGTGGGGCCCAATAGGAAAGAACATTTACCATGATTGTTAAGGAAATTCTGAATATGTGTAAATACATTTGTATATTTATATATGTACATATTTTGTAAATAAGAGTTATTTTTTGTATATAAATAAAAGAGCCATATGCATTAGGAGAGTGCTTGTTCTGATCCTTGTGCAGTTGCAGCTGGGAGAACAGTGCTCAAGGAGATCCAAGGTGCTGGGTAACACAGACGCAAACTCTGGTGCAGTTTTTGAGGCTTTACAGGATTCTGAGCAGCTTTTTCAGCAAAATTTGTTTCATTGGAAGCAATTGTTCAAAACAATAATGGATATTTTATTAGAATGCTTCAGTCAGGAGGGCTATGGGATGATATTTTAGGTGAATTGTTGGAGAGCAAGCTGGAGAGTGGGAAAGATGTTTCATGGGGTGAAATTATGGACCAAATACATCTGGAGGCACTGGAAGCCATTTTAAATGAAGACTGCTAGAAAAACAAATTATACGCCAAGACTGTTAATGAAACTGCAGGGAAAGCAATAAGAGATGAACAGAGGAAAACATGTCAGCAATCAAAGGAAATGTATGGTAATAATTCAGAACAATGGGAAAAAAAGAAATGGATGGGTATGCTTTTTGGGATGCTTTAAGGGTTTCATTGGGAGTGCAGGCTTATGAGGTAAGAGCTTTTATTCTTATTCATAAACAGACATTTTGTGACATTAGTTTTGAGACTGGAAAAATGTTTTGAGAGAGTATGAAAATAAAAGAATTGTAATCCATGAAAAAAAAAATACATGTTCAATTTTGAACTGAAGTTGAAAGACAGACTTTAAAGAGACATTAAACCATCTTTGTAAAAAAGTTCTTGAAGCAAAGTATATGATAACAGATGATTATGGACTGGTGGCTGGATCTGTTATATTGTACTGAAAATAAAGAAACAAAATGTTCATATCCCTACTCTGATAAATGTAGAAAGTGACATGAGTGTTTGTAAAATATTTGGGGCAACCTAAAACAAGTTTATTCTGTGGAAACAATGATAATTTGAAAGTAACTGTGATAACAGGAAATGTTATATTTATGGGGAAACAGGCCATGATGCAAAAAGTGTGAACTGAAATGTTATAAATGTAATAAAATTGGGCATTTATGGATGTATTGTAATATAGAAAAAAGATGAAGAAAAAAGCGATAGCAGCATATGGAGAGGAGACAGTCACAGTAAAAGATAAAGAGTAGGTAGAGAAGCAAGATCAGGGTAAAATAAAGATATGATAAAGATAAAAATTAAACTTAAGATAATATATAAGAAGGTACTGAATAAAGCAATGAGGAAGATATAAACTGGAAAACAGTGAAAGGTAAAAAGAATTATATTGGCAAAATTGTAAAAGATAGAAAAATAAAGCTTAAAGCGATAACTGCAAAAGAGAAAAAGAAAGCAAATAGACAATGCAAATGAGATACTTCAAATTTACATAATTCCTGGAAAGCTATAACATAGACAACATGGCATTTTTAGAGTTCTTTCAGTAATTAGATACAGTATTACAAAGCTACGTAGAAGAATAAGCATTCTAAATTGGTGTAGTAAGTGTGACTTCACTGTAATAATATTGGGAGATGTAACATTTTTGACACAAGAAGAGAGATTACAAAGAAACATTTGGCAGAAAATAAAATATGAAACCTCAAAAAGAACTACATTTTGGTATAGTTGTATATTGTAGGAAGTCAGTGAAAATATTGAATATAACATTGGTAATGATGGAAAAATTTACTGTAGATGCTAGATGGCATAATTAGATTTATATAGAATTATATCATTGTATCCTTATGTTATGAGTAAATAAAGAGAAAACTTATTTCATAAAATTCTGGGGTATGTAGTAATTAATATGAATATAATATTGATGGAAGATTTTAATTGTGATGTGAAAGGAAAAAGAAGAGAGAAAATATGTAAAGAACATTTTTTGAAGTTATAAAATGTGGCAATGTAAAGATTTGGAATAACAATTTGTGGACATATAGTCAAGGTATATATAAGACTAAAATAGAGTATTTTATTGTATCACAAGGCTTAAATATAGCAGAAGGAGATACACTTGTATCAGGCATTTCAGATCATTCAGCCATATGAATAGAGATACTGGAAAATAAGGAGTATGTCATATTGGTAAAAGGAATAAAAAAATAAATGAGAAATTATGGGATGAAAATGGAAAGAAAATAAGTATGCAATTATGAAAAGATTGCATTTCCACTAGTGTGCGTTATAAAAAGTGGTCCCAGTATTGGCTAGCTTTTAAAGAAAAATATAAAACATTTTTTAAAATGACAATCAGATGTAAGAAAAGCAGAAAAAATAAATTATAAAACAATGTGTATAGATCCTTTAAAGGATTTGGAAAGGAATAATAAAGATTGTTATAAGATAGAACTGAAAATTTATGAAAACAAGATAATTTAAAATAATTATTTAAGCAAAGATATTACTTACAAGGTAAAAGAGAAGAGGTATCAGCTTATGTAAGTTGCATAGTTAAAGAGAATATTAGCATTATGAGAAAATGAAAGATGATAGAGAAGAGGTAAGAAGGTTTTGGAACAAATTATGAATACTGTAATAGATTATGTAAAGAAAATGTTTCAAGACAGAAAGTACAAACAAACAATGACATGCAAATATTAACAGCACAAGAAAACAAAGAAAAACAAGATTTTCTTATATGAATTAGATAAGATACTTGGAAAAATTATACTTAGTTGCAGAAAAACACTTCTTAAAAGTTAAGAATGACTAGTGAAATGAAGGTTTTATGTATAAAGATTTATGCAGTAGCATTATTAATTTTATATAGAAAAAGGAAGATAAAAATAAAATTGAAAAACTGGATGCCTATAATATTGAAAAATGCAGATTATAAGATTTTTATGAAAATAATTCAGAAGAGAATGCCAAAGTAAAATAAAATGTATTATAAAAGATAGTATATATTGCTTAAACGGAAAAGGATGTCTGGAATTATTAATAGTAAAGGAAATTGTGAATGATTTTATAAAAAGGACTGATAAAGCCAAGACCATGATAGAGATTTAAATAAAGCATTTCATACAGTACACTATGAATTTTTGTGGACAATTATAGAAAAGTATAACATTAGTAAGAAAATGAAGAATGTGTGTTATTCTGCATATGATAAAAATAAAGTAAGAATTTTAGTGAATGGATGGTTAAGTAAAGAAATAGATATAATGAATGGCATTTGATGGGGGTGTCCTATGAGTAGCACATTATTTTCATTATTTATGAATTTACTAGTTAGAGATGTCGATTTGCATAAGAAAGGTGCCACTTATATTACTAGTGAAGAGATAAAACTTGCAGTTATGTTGATTTATGCAGATGATAATATATTGATTATGAGAAAAAATCTGGAAGAAAAAAGTTATATGTTATGTACATCAATGTTTAAACATAATAGGCATGACTTTAAATTAAAAAAGCAAAGGACTGGGTGATATAGTAAAGATAGGAGGACTATATTTTTCAATGAAAAAATATCTGTGCTAGGAATAAAATTTGGGGTAACAATGTAAGTGAGGAACAATGGAATAGGATAATAGAGGAAATAAAGTAACTTTGTTGTTTTGGTAAAACATACAAGCTATCACTTAATAAAAGGATTTATTTTATTAATCCATTTATACTGGGAAAGACTGCTTATTTAGCAAGTCTCTATATGTTGCCAATAATCTATAAAAAATAAATTCTATAAGTAATTTTTTTTACATGAGGTTCAAGATTGAATCATGTGATGGGAGGATTCTTACATATGGATAAGGAAGATGGAAAGTTTTGTTTTGGATAAATGATAAAAATGAAAAGTTAGCAAAAAATGTACTAAAGTACAAATGTGAGTGGCACTGGAATGTGTTAAACAATGAGATGCTATAGAGCAAAAATTTTTTATGGAAAATAAAACCTGATGAAATTAAAAATGAGAAGAAAGTATAGGTATAGTATAAAAATATCATGATACAATATTAATATATTAATCCTTGTTACGAGTTAGTGAATGAAAAAGATAAAGCTATAAAAGTAGAAAAAACATAGTATAATATGCAAGTACAATGTCAAGATTTTTTTATGGTATCAGTGATTGATAGAATACCGTAAAAGGAAATATGCCATATGAAACAACAGTGAAAGACTCTGTGTATAATGTGGTGAAGAAGAAACTACAGAACATGTTTTCTTACAATGTATAAGGGCTGAAAAATTGTGAGGAAAATTACATGAAGAAAAGTACTTTGAAAACTATAAAGGAGGTCAATGAAAAAATATGGATAGGATTATGTATGGATATTATAGCCATACAATAAGGAATATGAGAGTAAATAAATAAAAGATTATTTTACTTGTGTGGACCATTTGGAATGAAATGATAAATGAAATCATGCTTAATGGTAAGTGGAGACTAGCAATAATTTTAAGAAAACTTAGTGGTTCTGTATAAAGCAGTTGGGGTTCAAATAAGGATAATGATGATAGTTTAACACAATAATGAAAAGTAAGATATTTATGATTGTATGACAAATAACAGAAAGGAATGGAAAACTTTACACTTTATGAATTGTAAATGTGTAAGTTTGTAAATAGTACTACAAATAATGTTTCAACATGAAGAACCCCTACTCTTTTTGATAGGTGCTGTGGGACCTTTTACATCCAATTGAGCTACAATCAACTCGTACAGATGGGGCTTTGATTTAACATATCATCCAATGGATAACACACTCAGGTGTGCAGCACCCCCTTCATGGTACACTACTGTAACAGCACTCCATTTTCCAGGTGTGGGATCAAAGGCGAGTGTGCAATCTGTTGCACTACTGACAATACTATCTTATGTTGCAGTGCTAACATTGGCTTGTGATTAGCATCCTGTTCTCAGTATATTGTTATAGACTCATGTTGGGCACCCATTTAAAAATGCAATGAGAGAGTAGTAGTAAGTCATACTGGGCAGTGCAGCTGGCAGTATATGTTCCTTTATTTATATAGGGCTATTTTCTGCTATCATAATAGCATGAAGCATTGTTGAATTTCAAAGCCTGCAGTGGTTTCCACAATGATAGACTATGCATAGTGACTTCTACCTTTTGCCTTACTATATTCTCTTCAGGGCTTCTCCAAAACTTCTAACCTATTCTGCATTGTTAAGGAAATATTGTAACTAGATGGTTTTTGAAATGTCAGACTCAGCTATGTCCTTGCCATATAAACTCATTACACAGAACATATGCACTTAATATGGGCAATCTAGTCATCTTGGTAACATCACATACTCCTTCATTCATTCATTCATTCACTAGCTGAAATATAGATTCAGTTCTTGTACAATCCCATGTCTTTGCATGCTTAAATGAATTGAACAGTATATCACATTACTGCAAAGTCATCAGTTTTTAGGCTTGCAGTCTTTAATACAGGAAAGCAATATCTTACCTTTTTCTGTCACTCTACCATACTGCTGGTATATCTATGCTAATCTGATACTATTTCTCAAATGCTTTAAATGTCTGTTATCTTTGCTATTGCCTTTCATATATGCTTCTGTTTAGTTTTTTTCCTTGTTTCAAATCTTGCAAAACTCACAGTGGGACAATATTCTTGGAAACTATATGAGTTCATAGATACATACTAGGCTACTGA
This sequence comes from Protopterus annectens, assembly GCF_019279795.1. Classification (NCBI taxonomy): domain Eukaryota; kingdom Metazoa; phylum Chordata; order Ceratodontiformes; family Protopteridae; genus Protopterus; species Protopterus annectens. The sequence continues at coordinate 1,033,208,349 of NC_056739.1, read as the reverse complement.
TCTTTGAGGATCTTTTAGCAGCCAAGTCATAGATCCTCACTCACTTTCTAGCCTTAATAGTTTAGTACCAAGGCTCCTGTATTTTACTTTAAATTGTATAAGCCTTGTATAACCTTGGACAAGATCATCCATTTGTATTATTTTTTGCAAAACACCCCTCTGTATAGTAAGTAGAAATGACCATATCCATGGACCAGCAGTGGTGGCTCGTGATATCAGACTGCAGGACTGCAGCCCCCCAGCTGTGAACCACAATGGTACAGTCCTAGGAATCCTCCATACAAAGTGAATCCGGACTGCTGTCTTTCCAGTCTGGATTCAGGAAGAAGGAAGCAGACTTCTGATTCCCCGAAAGTCTATGTGGTGCTAACTGCATAGACTGGAAGGGGATCGGACTGCAGAGTCAGCAGTCTTGGAACAAGCCAAGAAACTGGACGTGTGCATTCCAAGCCGAGAAACTGGATGTGCATTCCAGCGTGAACGTAGGAGAGGAGAAAGCTGAAGCTGGGTTTTTTGAAGCTGTTAAGGATGGCAGATTTGCAGGAAAGCTGTGGATTTACTGAAGGAGAAGAGAAAGCTGAAATGTGTGTGTGTGTGTATTTGTGTGTGTGTGTGTGTGTGTGTGTGTGTGTGTGTGTGTGTGTGTGTGTGTGTGTGTGTGCACGTGTGTTTGCATGTGTGTGTGTAAAATGGCCCAGGTCATATCTGGTGGTGGGTAGAGAATATCTCAGGCAAGAACCCTGTACCTTAGAGTCAGGTAGCAAGAGCCTGAATTCCCTATCCACCATCATCTGTGACAACTCCTTAAGACATTTGCCTCATATTTTTCTTCTGTTCCTCATAAAATCTGTGGTTCCTAGAATGGATGCAATTCAATAAATAGTCATTGATGGTGTAGTGGTGCAGTGGTAGCACTGTTGTCTCACAGCTAGAGGTTCTCTGGTTTGATTCTTGCCTGGGGTGCCTTCTGTGTGGAGTCTGCATGTCCTCCTTGTGTTTGTATGGGTTTCCCCTGGGTGCTCTAGTGTCCTCCCATGTTACAAAGACATGTGTATGGAGTGTTTCTCCCTGAGACTCTGCTGAAAATTGCCTTTTGTTCCAAGTCAGACTTTCCTTTTTAACAAATGTTTAAATAAATGACAGACATTTGAATTTCAGACTTCATATTCTTTAGAAGGTACATGGTAACACAAAACATTTTATTCTACCAATTTTCTAAGTTTATAAGATGAATATTTGCAATTTGCCCCTATTTTTGGGACTGTATACCCCCATTATTGGCTTTGTCCAGGTTTTTTATGCTAAGGTTGACAGCTATGCTGAGTAATGAATTCACTGAATATGTTCAGGGGGCTGTATTCCCCCATTATTGGCTTTGTTCAGGTGTTTTGTGCTAAGAGGTTGACAGCTATGGTGAGAACTGACTTCACTAAATAGTAGCCATTTAAGTTTCAGTCTTTCTCTCTTTAAGAAAACACCTGATTTGGTATAGTGGTATGTTGCTTTGTTTTGCATGATGTCCTGGGTTCAAGAAATGTCAGTGAAATGTATGTTAGTAACACAGTATTTTATTTTAGTAATTTTCCAAGATTATACAAGCAATGTTTAAAATGTGCCCCTGGTTTTGGGCTTTTGTCCCCCCCCCGCCCCAATACATTTTGGCTTTTTCCAGATTTCTTGTGCTGCAAAGTTGAGAGATACAGCTGAGTGTCTGGTAGATTTTACAAGGAGATGAGAGCTGCAGGGAAGAGAAGTTTAGTGCTGCTTATGCCGAGTCTGCTTGCATTGTTAATAGTACAACAGATAGTGTACTTGCTTTTGATGCAGAAGGCTGGGGGGTACTACTCCTACAGCATGTAGATGCATTGCTGATACTGTACTGTGTTGTAAAGGGGGTGGATGCTGCAGTCCTTTTTGGTGAAGATACCTAGTAATTATGAATCTGTTATCAGTTTGCCATCCATCCCCTATTGCAATATTACTAGGTTATCTTTTTTTAATTTAACATAGGCAATTTATTCCTCAAGGGCAACAGCTACTTTATTTGTAGATGAAACAATGAAATATAAAGTTGTTTGCTAGCAGCAACCTCTTCATTAGTTACAAATCTCTTTAATGTGGAATTATTTAGATGACTTTGACTTCTTCAGAGATTGTGCATATTTACAGATACTGGTGGATTGTAGATGTTTGAGTAGACTTTTATGATGGAAATATTCTGAATTGGGCAGTTTTGTCATTATTGGTGCATGCATTTTGTTTCATTGTTTACTGGAAAAATGTTCAAAATGATAAATTAAAATGCCCTCTAACAACTGTACTGTATTATACAAGGAATATTATTTAATACAATCAGGAAGGTGTATCAAAGAACACATGTATGTTTCATATGCAAGGGGCCTATGATTTGAAAATGGCCAAAAGTTAATCTTTATCTGCCACTGGCAAAATATATTTTCTTTGAATGTGGGTTTCAATGCTTTTTCAATGAATGTGAGTTTCAAGGGCAGACCAGATCCAAATCTGGAAAGCCTGGTAGACCAATTGCATCGGGAAGGAGCTCATTAACAGAACCATTGTCCCAATTTCTAACCAAGTACTTTAAACCCTTTTTGAACTGGGTACATGCCCGCATACAGGACACAACAGAATTTCTTCAGATAATTTCTGAATCACAGTTAGAACTGGGATGGTTGCTTTGTACCCTTGAGGTAACTGCTCTATATACTAATATTCCTCATTGGGCAGGTATTGATGCTTTAGAATATTGGCTTTCCAGTTCTTGATTATATTCACCTGGATTTAATACACTTCTTTTAGGATTAGCCAAACATTTCCTTACCAAAAATGTATTTCTATATCATGATGCATGTTATATTCAAATTCAGGGTATGGCTATGGGGGCTTCTTTCACCCCAATATATGCAGATCTATTTATGGCATATATTGAAGAGCATATTATTTATGATAGTTCTCACAATATATTTTTGGAGGACATGGACATATGGAGGAGATATTTGGATGATTGCTGGTTGGTATGGAGATCGGATTCTGAGTACCTACAAGGATTTTTCAACTATTTAAATGAAAACAAGTGGGGAATACAATTCACAGTGAACTACAGTAAGGACTGTATTACATTCTTGGATGTATTGATGACCAGGCAAATGGATAATACTCTTAAGTTCTGAAGTTTACTGTAAGTATCCAGAGTACAATTCCTTTCTCCATGCCACCAGCTATCATCCTCCACACATATGTAAGAATATTCCAAAGTCTTAATATATGAGAATGAAACATATTTGTTCAGAGGATGCTTCATATGATACATACAGCGACGACCTTACCTCCTGTTTTTTGAATAGGGGTTATAGGTTGGGACATATCATGCATGCTAAGAATACTGTAGATTCCATGCATAGGGATTCTCTTCTAGAATATAAGGTTAAGCCTCAAGAGCATAATCAGCTATTCATTTTGTGACTACTTATGGTAGTAACACTGCTGTTCTAACCAACAGTGTCCAATGACACTGGAATATTCTCTTGGCAGACAATAAACTTTCTGAAATTCTGAATAATATATGTTACTTCTCCTATAGGAAAGGTAGGAACCTTGGGTCTATCTTGAGTCACTATAAACGGGGACGTAACCAACAGGTTCAAGCTACTCTATTTGGGGACCATCTGGTTGATTGTTTTCCCTGTGGTTACTGTGTACACTGTTCCAGGATTTGCAAGACCAAAGACTTTAGCAGCAAAAATATTAGTGAAGTGTACAGCATTCGTTTTTTTGCTAACTGTCAAACCGATTGGGTCATTTACCTGGCTACGTGTAGTTGTTCCTTGTTTAATATTGGTCAGACTTCACATCCGGTCAAATTCAGGATTACGGAGAATTTTAGTGATATCAGACATCAGAGAATTACTAATGGCCTTTACAAACATACTGTTTCACATAGTAATGCGTCCTTTTATTTCACCATTATTGATCATATTAGGGGTAATAGATCTAATAAGATTGGTTGGCATCAGACTCTCAACAATACGGAGAAAAAAAATGGATTATTACGTTGGGGGGTTTATTTTCTCCTGGATTGAATGAGCACATTTAAATATTAAATGTATCAATTAAGCCTCATTTGCCGATTATATAAGAGAAAGGGGATGTTCTATTTGTCAATTGTATGCACTGAAGAAGGCTGCTTTTATTTAAACCAAATCTGGTCTATTTGATGCTCTCTTTCTTATGTGCTTTTTAGCACTATATTAAATTTTGCTTGCTTGCCACAGTCTGTTGGTCTGAATTTTGTGAATAACAATTAAGTCTACATAAAATCTGCATGGTATCACTTCCAAAAAAATCAAATCTGTCAGTAGATCTCAAAACATATTTTTCAGTAAACTCCCAAAGAGAATCAATAAGAAACTGATCCCAAAGTCAGAAAAAATGCAAGACTCAATACACTACAATAATCAGCAGATTGTAGGAGTAAACCAGAGCCAGCATTTCCTGAAATGTAAATCAGCAAAACAATCTTGTATCACAGCTGTATACCTGCAGTAAGATTACCTGACCCCATTATGGAACATATTACTCAAACTAGCATGCACAACCAAATTCTGGAGCTATATATTATCAAACACCACCATGCATAGTAGGGTCAAACACAAACAGCTGGCTCAACCTTGGTATGACTTCTCCAATATAATAGAATGCATTCAGCAACAGAGAATCAGAGAGCACAGTTCAATCAAATATCGAGAGCAGAAGGCATCTTCAGTATTAGTCTACTGGCATTCTGATGTAGCAAGAACGGTTAATTAAAACTGAACTGTTTAACATAAAACACTAGGACTTTTAATGACATATCACAGTTGTTTATTGTTCTGGCACCTATTACAGAAAAAAATGGGTCTCTGGAATGTTATAACATACATACCCACTGAAATCCAAACCTGAAACTAAATTAGTGAATGGGGCAATTGCTGTAGTTATAATAAGCTAATGGTTTTGTTAAAAGTTTTCATACTAAAAGGTTAAGTAACCTAACCGTCATTTGTCTACAAATGGAAACACATTCATTTTAGTTTAGACATTTCAGGGCTATTTTGGATGTACCTTTCTATCACTAAACAACAAAGTCAGAAACATACAAAGTGAACAATGTAGACAATCTACTGAAAAGCACCCACCTCTAAATATGCTTTAAACATCATAAATAACTGTTTCCATGTTTATAAAAATCAATCTTTAACAGAAAAATCTAGAAAATCAAGAAAACAGAATCTATCATATAGGAATAATAAAAGAATGCATGAATTAAGAGCACACACGAATGGCCAAAATTTTACACGTTTCTTTAAAACAAAAATATGTATTTAGTCTGCTTACCTCAAAGTCTGTCTTGTGGAAGAGGATGAGAAGACATTTCTTTACAACTATCTCCAGGGTTCTCTGTTTAACAGCCAGCATCCATCACTGGGATCCTTTCAACATAGCAATATAAAATGTAATTATTAAAACAACCTGGTATCAGCTTTTAATGTAATGTCAATGCAGATTCATCAATAATTTAATATTTTACTCAGGAAAGACACAACAACTCAGAAATAATAGTGAAGAGAAAATAATTCTGGCAATAAATAAAACTTTTAAAGTCTAGAATCATGAAGGTTCAACTTAACTTCCCAGCAGGATTTAATGTCATATATACTTCAGTTAAATTCAAAAATGTCTGAATCTTCAAAGAAGACCCTACAATATTTCTAACAATCTTTGATCTTATCAAAATAAAAAAAATAGATTTGCAAACTGAAACATCCAAAAGAAGTCACAATAAAGAACCTTAGCAGGTTATTCCTTGGTTGAATACATTTAAATAAAAAGAAAATCTCAGGATAATGGACTGTGAAATGATACATACTACAACATAACATTAACAGCAGTGCTGATAGTAACTACAACATAACATTAACAGCAGTGCTGATAGTATTCATAAATCAATGTGGCAACTTGCATCAAGCCTTCATGCCATCCATGTGTAAATACAGTCTCTATAAATCCATATAATATCCCCATTCTTATCCAAAATCTCTGCCATGTAATCTTATTGGGCATGTTTGTGTGCGTGTGTGCATGTGTGTGCATGTGCGTGGGTGTGTGTGTGTGTGTGTGTGTGTGTGTGTGTGTGTGTGTGTGTGTGTGTGTGTGTGTGTGTGTGCATGCATGTGTGTGTGCATGTGTGTGTGTGTGTGTGTGTGTGTGTGTGTGTGTGTGTGTGTGTGTGTGTGTGTGTGCATGTGTCAGATTCTCTTCCCTGCTGCAAACTTTAGTTTAAAAAAAAGTGTCTGGTAGTGTCAGCCATAGCTACTTGCAGATTATTTTTAAGATTATATTTCTGCTTAAGCATTCAAAGCCCATATGAAAAGCAAATGCATGGGGTTTAAAAAGTGGAGTGAAAAGTGCAGTCATTAAGAACTGATATGCACTGCAGTTCCCATCTCAGCTTTCTTTTCTTGCTGGGAATAGTATAGTATGGGGATAAAGGAACCATCCAAGAAGTGGTACAGAACATGATGGGGTGCATTCAGAGCCTCCATGCTGAGAAAGAACTGCTAACAGGATGGGGTTAGCTTGATCACCTTTGAAAGCAGTGGAACTTTTGTGTTTGAAAAACTGGGATATCCAGCATCTAACAACTTAAAAAAATGGAAGTCACTTCTATGAAAGAATATGTATTAGATTTTTTTATGGCAAAGAAAGAGGAGGAGTCATGATTTCAATGTCATTTCTTTTCCACTTCCTAGAAGATATTCTATGATAAACAGCCATATATCTTCTGTTGGTGAACAAAATACATGTAGACAGGATAAGCAAACTTCAAAGACCCCTTCAAGATCTGCACAAGGCCAACAGTTGATCCACTATATCCATGCCCATGGCCTCCTTTCTTTCCTGTTGTCAGGATGTTCTCAGAAACCTATCATCTCTCTCTGTTGGTATCCCTCATCATTCTGGTTCTATTCCATCTTTTCCATACTCACTCATCTCCTCCTCTCACTGCTATCCATCACTCAATTTCTGTTCTTTGATAACTGTCTTTATTACTGACTTTCCTTTATTATATCACACTGACAGTACAGTCTTTTACTCTGACAGACCATTCGTATTATCTTGCTTCTGTATTAAAAAGAAGGTTTAACCTAAGCTTGTCTCTCTCTGACTTTTTTCTGTTGCCCAGGAAAGTTATAACAACACATCCCTGGAAAATTAAGCTTACTGGAAGATGGGGGCATATATTTGGCAGACTCATAGAAACGTTCACTTTATGCATATTTTGGAGTTTTCATATTATACACTCTAACAAAAGCTATTTTGAACAAAGATGTATTTAACCATACTGCATTAAGAAGGCTATGCATTTATGTAGCCATTTTTGTTGGTTGTGAGTTTTTTACTGTAAAACAGTTCATTAATTAATGTATTCTTGAATCATTTTGTGGTTTTGGTTACTAAATCTGTTAAGAATGACAGTTAGTTTAAGTTTTTGGTGAATGCCCTTTATTATTTCTAATCTGTTGATTATTAAAATAGTTCTGCTGCAGGTCCTGACAGCATAAACGGTATTTTTCTGTCACCGTTTATTAAAGAAATTTCTCCGTTTGAATTTCCTTTTTCAAAGGTTACACAAGACATGGTATGTTGCAGTTATTTGAAAATTGGCAAATATCTTACCTGTATTTAAGGATGGCGATCATTGTTTGGTTAAAAACTATATACCAGTCTCACAAGTACTGTGGAAACATTTTATGAATGGGCAACTTCCTGATACAAAATGAACACTTTAGGCAGGAGTTGTGACATCACTCAGTATAGCTTTGTAGCCAGGGCATTTATGGAAATTTTGGGGTGAAGGACTAGTAGGAGATGTTATGTTTTTGGACATGTTGAAAGCCTTTGATACAATGGCATATTTTAAAATTATTCTATATTGAAAGAAAGCGATGTTGGTGGATTAATGACTGGCTGATAAGGAGGAGATTTAGGGTAAAAACTGGTCAGATACTTTCAGATCAGAAGGAAATAACAGTAGGGCTCAGTTCTCGGTCCAGTTTTATTTGGGATCTTTATGGCCAGTTTTTCAGAGAAAACAAATTTATGGATGAGTAAGTATGCAGACGGTGTAAAAGTTAGTTCAGTTATCTTCGGTTTATTCAATCAGTTCTCCTTACAGTCATAGTTTGATAGCTTATTTTGTTGCGCCTATGAGACTCATATGGAATTTAATGTCAATAAAACATTTGTTATACATTGTGGGGAAAGGAATCCTAAATATCCCTGTGCTTTGTATAAAGTCAATATTAGTGTTGTGAAATATTTGAGTATTAAAACTGATAACTCTTTAAGCTTTGATCCTCATTTACTTAATATTATTGGAAGGTGTTACTGTAAAATGAATAATACTTTTAGAAGTATATAGTTAGGAGACACAAGGACATTTTACTTGCAATTTATAAATCTATAAGGGAACACATCAAATCAGCAAAGGTAATTTTGCTAAACATAAAAAGGGTGAGTTCTGTTTGCCAAAATTACTTTCACCCATAGTGGAGTTTATTTTTTTCTACAATGTTGTACAGTCTCAGAGTTGGTATATATAAGTCCGTGGTTTTTGTGTGTGGGGGGGTCTCCAACATTGGAGTGTGTAGGGGGGTTTCTCCTACCACACAAAACAAATTGCCGAGTTGTTAGCAGAAAGTAGTTTTGGCTATCAGTTTTCATTTTTTTTCTGTTCACTGATGACTCAACATTAATCCAGTCTATACTGTAATTAGGCCTATTATAGATTAATTTGTATTTTTTGTCCATTTGACAGAGATCAGTTAGAAAGGCTGGAAAGAATTCAAAGGCATTATACCAGAAGGATACATGGAATCTTGTGTGTAAAATATAATAGGTAAAAGCTATAAAAGCTGTAAAAGCTAGAACCGAATTTATGAGCATGTATATGCAATTAAAAAACAGAAACTCGAAAACGCACTAGCTAAACATGTGCAACAACATGCTGACCATAGTTTCAAGTTCATTGTTATAGATCAGGTTACTTCTAAATCAAGGGGCAGACCAGTTGAACTTAGACTAGAAGAACTTGAGCTAACATGGCAGATTAGATTGAATGCCTATGTCTACCCAGGACTTAATGATGGGTGTAGTATAAGTAGCCTACTTAAGCTTAAAAGTTTAGTTCGTTAGAACATCTATCAAAGTAGGTTGCTTATATTTATATATATACAATTTTTAACTGATTAACTTGTCACAATGAAAGTTTATGTGTATGTTATTGTGCAGTTGGTTGATTTTTAACTTGGTAGTGTTTCATTTTGTTTAAGTACTAGGTTATTGAAATTTATTATGTGATGGTATAATTTTAAATATGGGCGTTCCTATTTGTTTTTAAAAAAACCCAATTGATTGGTTAATAGTGAGTTGTCATTTGTATTTAAGATGACTATTGTAATTTGTATATTGTCTGATGAAGTTTGTGTAATCCATAAACGAAAAGCGCTTAACGTACACTTGTTTGTGCCTCCTTGCTTTCTCTGCTTTGAGTTGTTTTTAAAAGGTAAAAGCTATTGGGCAGGATTCACGAAGCCTCCGTGTAAGAGTTATAACTCTTACACGGAGGCTGCAGTTAAACGGAGTGATGTCAGCATGCTTTGCATATTCATGAGAGCATGCTGAATCACACCTAAGGCTAACACGGTCTGTGTAAGACAGTAGAGGGCGTGTCTGTAGGCCGAGCCCTGTAAGCGGACATGCCCCCAGAAGAGTAAAAGTGCCCAAAGTAAACACCCACGACAGAGTCCATGGAAATGTGAATAAACACAACACAACACATGCCCCCACAGACTATGAACAGAAAATATATAAATGAACATGTTATAAATTTTTTTTAAATCGTAAAGATGTTTGCCCGTGAGTGCGCTCGTTTACGCGGGTGTGCCCGTAGTGCAGCTACAGTTAGCAGTCAGTGGGAAAGCATATAAGAACTAAATATGCAAAGTAAGCCAAGAAGCAATAGCGTAGCAGTAGAGATGTCAGCTGAAGAGCAGGTATTCATGGTTCGAGCCCCCACAACACCAATTTTTATTTTTAGCAAAATAAGCACGAAACAAGTCCCTGACAAACATGTACACATATAAAATCACATTTTATGTAAAATGTAATGAAATAGTCCATTTATTTTGAAGAAATGTGAGGTAACAAAACAATAAAAAATGTCAGATGTGTCTATAGCTGAGCCACAGTTTAACAGGGTGAGTGCATCTGCCCGTAGGTGAGCAGTGGTTTACCTGGTGCAAAATGAGTGCCCGTAGCTGAGCAGTGGTTTAACAGGTGCATATTGAGTGCCCGTAGGTGAGCAGTGGTTTAACATGCTGAAACTGTGTGACCCTAGCTGAACTGAGTGTGATATGTGTGCTGACAGCCAAATGAGGCGTAAGCTAGCGCACCCCCTTTGTGCGGAGCTGCACACCGTGCCAACAAGCTAACCAACGGGCAATGTTGAGCAAGCTGTAACAAAACTGCCTTTACACAGACACACCCCCTAGCCTGTGTAGACAGTTATAAAATATAAAAAGCAGTGGCCAGGTTCGAACCCAGGATACCATGCACCATAGTCAAAGTACTGAACCACTAAGCCACAACAGCTGTACTCAGAAATGCAGTAATAGCAAATATATAGGAATGAATAGAAAGTGGAGCATGACAAAGCAGGTTTTGTGAAGTGGATACAATTCCAAAATGGCCAATCACAGATAAGTGGGAAAACGGCATATATAAGCCCCATAGGCGGGAATACACAGCATAAACGATTGTAGAACTGACTTGCAGCCAGAATGTCAGGTGTAGGTGAGGGTAGTTGCTTTCGAGCACAGAGGTGGGGTGTTGAGGAGTCCAGATACATGGTCTGGCTCCTAGTCCACAATCATGAGGCCCAACTCATGCAGGGCCAGGTCCTGTGGGGAGCATATAGGGCTGAGGCGTGGGACCAGTTGGCTCATGATCCCACCAGTGCCACAGGGATTCCAAGAACTGGTGAGCAGGTCCGTCACTACCATGCGGACCTGAAGAGACGTAAGCAGGACCAATTGAACCTTTGGATCCAGGAGGCCTGGCGAATGCCCAATGCCCCACTACTGAGTAAGTTACATTTAATTATGTATGTAAGAAATTAAATTAGCTGATATTAGGGAGATGTATATTCCAATATTACTTCATTTATATTACAGCTGCAGGTGTCCGTTCTGTGAACCGCAGAGCCTATGGCGATAGGCTGGTGCTGTTGCTCCACCAGGCAGGTCAGTAATCCACTCCCAGTAACTGTAAAGAAATATCAAAGTATGACAGTTAGCAAAAGAGTGCAGTGTAGTCACTAAGTAATAAAATGTGCAAGTAACAGTGTAAAAGTGTTTGCAAGTATTGCTTGATTACAAAAGTGTGTTGCAGTCTGTAATCCAAACAGAAAAATGAAAATGTCTCAAATAAAGTCTGAAATAAAGATGCCCCACCTGTAATATAATAGTGCATAACCTGCAGCAGGCTGAAAAGTACAGCTGCAGAAGATGAGCAAATCACATGTGTGAAATATATCCCTGTTGAAATACTGAAACATGACAGAAGTGAGACTGCTGGAAAGGATTGTAATAACTACAGGTAAAACATGTCAATAAAGTCTAGAAGTAAGTACCATCCTGAATAGTAAAATGAAAACAAGTGAGATGGTGTGAGAAAGACTTATGAATCCACCAATAAAGTAGTAATAACCCCTGAATAAAGTATACTGCAGTCAGTACAGAATGAAATGAATGTGACAAGTAGAACCAAACTGCGAAATGTATCCAAAGTGTTGCTGCAGCTGGAATGTGTATCCCAAAATCTGGATATGTTGCTCTCAGTCTGCAATATGCAGATAGTATGATTGTCTGAAATATCAAACATCCACAGTTGTCTATAGCTATATAAAGCAAATGTAGCAGGATGATGTAGCTGAACAAAGCCAGATATGAACGTGTATGAATAACAATAAAATGTATATTGATGTAGCAGTAACAGCCCTATCACCAAAGTGAAGTAGTTATCATATAGGAAACTGTAGTTAGAACAGTAGTGTGTATATATCTGTAGCTATTAGAAATGTACAGCATATGTATTGGTATTTGAAGGTGTTAATAATATTTTCTTCACCCCACCCTATAACCACATATAATCCATTCCACATGAAATTGGTATGTGCAATCACAATTAACACCCCTGGACATATGTCCTGATGGGTCATAAATATTTGCATGTCCGTTGATGCATCTGCCCTGTTCATACATCCAAACCTGATGGCCTGTTGCCATGAATCAACCCTGCATGTTTTTGGACTGTGTATTGCTGTTCAAATTATGCATGTGTTATGCTCGCTGTTCAATGGTGTAAATATCTGGGTGTTTGGTTAATGGGAATACTAATGCATGCTGTTACAACTAATTGCAAATGGTATTGTATGTTACTAACCCAAACTGTCATGACATAATGCAAAACATAGGACGACAGGGAAGGCGGGTTCCAGCGGACCCACCTCTCCCACCTCAGCTGGCGAGTGCACCTGGCACTAGTGCCCAGTCTGGACCCTGCTCCAGTGGCCCTGTGCCACCTGCGGGTGGAAGCGCTGCAGGGGATGGGGCCCGTCCCCCCTCTGCAAGCGTGGCTGGAGGAGAACCACCACTCACCCTCCGTAGCGTCCGAACTGTGGTGCGTAGGGAGATCTGGGACTCTGTTCTTGAGCCCCTACACCAGCTTGAGGCACAGGTGGCACAACTTACGGGCATGCCTGTTGCCCGGCCTACACAGCCCCCAGCACAGCCCCGTCCTGAGCAGTGAAGGAACAGTGGCAACTGCCCATGGGTGGGGATATCAGTTCCACTGTTGCCATCTGTGGGCTCATGGGCTCTGGATATCCAAACCTCCGTCCCCGTCAATTGTGTATCCCCCCCACATGTGTCATACACCACCCCTGTATGCATCTTGTTTGTCTTGTCTGTTGACCTACCCAACCTACCTCCCCAGCTATACCAACTTCCTTCACCTGACATACCACTCTCACCTGAAAAAAAAAAAAAGGGCACTCTGTACCCACAAAAAAATTACGCCCCATACATAGCTGCCCATTCCACACATATGTCTGCTGGACATGGAAACTATCAATTACAATTGGCTGTACAACAAGTATTATTGTTGTCCTTACACCTCTCTCAGGGGTGGAAGGTATCAAATGTCACACCAAATTACAAACATATGCATAGATGTTGCTGATGAAGAAATGGGCAGCTATGGGCTTTACCTACATCCCTCCTGCAAAACCCAAGCTTGTTTCCCTACTGTCTTACCCTCTTTGTGACCCCTTTTTCACCACTTTCCTGTCTCCCCATTTTCATTTCTTTCAAAGAAAATAGCGTGGGTGTGCGCAAGAGTAAGCATGTTTAAGTGGTTGTAAGCGGGTGTGCGCAGGTGTGCGCGGAGCTGAACGCCAGTGCGCATGCATGAGCTCCGCGCAAACCAGCGCTAACCCGGTTACAACTGCTTAAAAGTGCCTTAGTCACTTTGATTGACAGGTCCTGTAGTCAGTTCAGAAGCAAAATAAAATCCCACTGGCAGTCCCGAACCCAGGACTTTGGAAATAGTAGTCTGCATGATTTACCACTAAGCCATGACTGTTATACAAGAACATTGTGTTAAAATAAATATATCATGTAATAGTAGGAATGAATGTAAAGGGAATATAGGATGTGTAGTACACAAAGCATGTCATTTAGAATTACTGTCAAAACTAGTGGATTTCCATAATAGTAGTGTGTGAACAGAAACAGCCATGCTAGTTGGTAGCTAGTAGGTAATAATGTCACTGTAGCACCTTGCAAGCCACACACATACTCACATCAGGATAATCACTGCCCATACCCCACAACCTCTTACAGGAACACATCCGGACCAAGTAATAAAATATGTGGAGCAAAGAGCCAAAACCAGGGACACATTACAAATAATGTTACAACAAACTCAGACAGTTTAGAGAGTAACAGGTTCTGCATTATGTGGGATGTTTGGAAGGGTATGAAGTTTGAAACTTGAATGTTTGTCACTATATTCTGACTTGAGCCCAGAGTGATTTGCCAGAAAAAGCTGTGCATGAGACATTGACCAAAATATGAGGCGGAAATGTGGACAACCTACAAATATTTGTACACATGAAAGGTCTGACACCACCATATTTGAATAGTTAAAAGCCTAGACATAGCAACAGTGAATGAGTTACAGGGATGCCCCACAGACTCCATGTGAAATGTGCAAACAGTAGGCAGAAAGGTGTTACAACGCATGCAATGGTAACTATGGTGTCCTGAAAGTATGCACCACTTGCATGGCAGAAAAAGTGTAGTAATACATATGCTCATGCTATCCCACAGTCACAACTGCAGCATACCAGACAATTTAATGGGTGTACCCTGCAGATATGTACCATTCCATGAGGCAGATAACAGATGCACCTGAGAGTCTCTGGGGCCTGCTCAGCAGCATACTCAAATACCCTAATAGATTTCAAGGCCCACACCATGGCCAGACCACACTGCATGCTGTAACACCCTAGCAGATATAGCAAGCATTCCAAGGTGTGAATGTACATGGAAAATAGGAAAGCCACAGCAGCGCACTACAGTCAGGACACCTAGCAGGCATACAAGTAGTGACTGTAAAGGGCAAATATTGAAGACATAGCAACAAAGTGCAAGCAAAAGTGCAAGGAAAGCACACACACACATATTAACAGAAGTAGTAGTTGTAGGTGTCAGTGTACATACACAGTTAGTACAGGAAACTGGAGAAATGAATGGTGGAATGTTAATCTACAACACAGCTGGAAATATGAGAGAGATACCAACCTTTACACTCACAGAACATTGTCCACAGCATACCAGCATGGTCCCTGCCCTTAAAATCTGAAAGGGCTACTCCTATCTCACATACCTTTTTATAGCACTGTTCTGAAATCACAGTGAGAACTGCAATCAGTACACAACTGGCTGCATGCAATTAGCAAATGCTGGCTAACAATTGGTGCAGAGGCCATCACATGGACATATGCAGATACCTACAAAAGTATGCTGTACTCCTAGTCCACACATGCAATACTTTCATTGCACCCTGAGGAGGAAGTGAGAGACAGACAGAGAGAGGGAGAGAGTGAGAGAGAGAGACAGACAGAGACAGAGAAAAACAAAATTAAACAGACACAAACAAAACTGTTCAGCAACAGCCATCTGAAAGCTGACAATTGGCAAGTGGAGCAGCAGGACACAAAACCAGATGGCAACACAAGCAGCTGTGACAAACACAGGTAATGTAAAGTAATACTATAAAGGTCTACATAGTGTGAACCCTAAATATGTGTCATTGGTCTGTATCTATATGTATATGAAGATGTGCAAAGGGCAGGGGACATACAGCAGCTATCAGTGAAGGCTGTACATACGTTTGTATGTGAGACCATCTATGTGCACATATCAATGTAGGTTGACTGTAGGTTGTAGTGCAATGTACAAAGTAGGTTTCACAGTTATGTATGTTTAGCAGTATGTAAGTGTGTGTATACAGTATGGTAGACAAACATGTTGATATACCTGTCTATCATATTGATACGTATGTATGGCAAAATATGTATGTATGTATATATATATATATATATATATATATATATATATATATATATAAAATATGCATATATGTATACATACATAGAGAGAGATGTAGGAATACATAGACAGATGTAGATAGATAGAATATGTACAAACATATATATGTAATAAACACATACAGATATAGATATATGTAGATACATATACATAGACAGACTGATCTGACTATCTACAGGTATGACTGTATATGACGACCTCAACACCCCCTGTCCCACCCCCTCTGTCACTCTCACCCCCGCTGTGTCCCCCCTCCATATCTATAGCAATATATGTACATCAATATATATGTGTATATGTATGCAGACATATATATATATATATATATATATATATATATATATATATATATATATATATATATATATATATATATATATATATATATATATATATATATATATATATATATATATACATATAGATATATATACATATAGATATATATATACATATATATATATATATATATATATATATATATATGTATATATATATAGAGAGAGAAAGAGATGTATATATATTATGAGTGAGGCACATTTGTACAGATGTATTGCAACCGGTGCCTGGTGACAAAGGCATGGAGTGAACACCAGTGTCAAAACTGGTGTACCATACCCCATTTCAAATCACATACACCAGTAACCACCAGATATGTGATTGGCTGCCCACCACTGCATGTGTCAGGGGTGAACAGAGTCATAAATGTGTACAATTGTCCCCCCAATGATATTCACAGTGGCACACTATTCCTGGAATACCTGCACATGGTATGTGTCAGCAGACATGGTGTGTCAGGTTTGGACATGTACGTCAGTGTACCCCTCCACACCACATAATGGATGCCATGGTATGTACCTCACATGACAGCTACAGATATGGAGAAGGACACAGTGACATGTACAACACTGTGACAATGCACTCAAACACATTACCAATGCACAGTGACTGACAACACCACAGAGTACACACATACTACCCACACAGAGGTTACCACTCCTGGATTTACATACGTAAGTCACACCCATGACAGATGTCCAACAACCATAGTAACACCTCACACCATCCACAACCTAAATGACTGCTGTGTGTCGTCCATGCCACTGCAATAGAGAGCACATGTGGAGGGAAAGGTTCCTACCCACAGATAAGACATACCCTGCAATAAACCACACAGTGTTAAGAAGCAAGCCTCCCCATGAGTACATGTCACACATACCCCTGCTGAATGTTAGTCAGATAGGTAATATGCCATATGAGTCACCCTGTGTAACTGTGTGACAGCAGCAGGTACCATCACATCACATGTGTCACAATGGTCAGGGTAGCAGAACAGTATGCTGCTGTAGTCCCAGGGGCAATAGCATATTGTATAGTATTGTTTTGTAATGTATTGTATTGTGTTGTATTGTATTGGTATGTTGAGGTGCCTCCTTCGTGGAGTGGAACCACTGCTGCTGTGTGCCAGTGTACAGGTACATATCCTGTAGTCAGGCTAGTGTTACATAGCACTTCTATATGTGCATTTAGCTCCTGTCAGAGTTCATGTAGCATGCAACCGGGGATACCATCAGGTCCCGGTCATGTTGTGTATTCTGCTTTCCTGAGGGCGGCTCTCACCTGGACATCTGTGATGACAGGGAGGTTACAGTCAGCTGGGATAACTATGTCTTATTTTGGGGGAGAGGGAGGGGTGACACCTGCACTGAACCTGTCTGCCACAATGTTGTCAATATCTGTGGTTCCAGTGAAATATTTGTTGTTGTGTACTAACTCTGAGCATAGAGGAGGGATTCTGACCAGGTTGCTAAGATAACTGAAGAAGGCCTTCTGGTTATCTGTAGTGTCCCTCTTGATTTCCCTCTCAAAGTTGCCCATGGATGTTTGTATGAGGGAAAATAGATCCTTACTAGTGCTGCTCAGACATGCCATCCCTTTATGGAATTATGCTCTGTCTTGCAGTAGCTTCCATCTTTTGTAATACAATCTGTCTATGGCTGGGGTCCACCAGACAGGATGCTGTCCCTTTGTGGAGAGTGTCTTGGTCATATATGGGATTGCATGATCCATGCATTCTCGGAGATGTCCATAGAAAACATTTGTGTAGGGGTCAGCATTGTGGGTTGTGTCTTCCACTGGCCCAGTGGGCAGAAAGGATACCTTGTCACTGTTACAAAGTGTAAAGTTTGCATCTGCAATGTTATTCACTATAGTCGTTTGTGCTGGTGGTGGAGGTGGGATATGTATATCTAGGGCAATTAGTGTGTGGTCAGCTCACAGTAGTTGATGATGTAGGCCATACAGTACCTAGATACAAACCCCCAGAGTGAGGAGGTGCTCTTGTCCTGAATCAGTGTTCTGACTGCTGGGGTTTGGTAGCATGTCGTATGGAGTGTGCCAGGTACTGTTGCACAGTTGCTGGCTGAGCACTGATACCTGGCCATTTACATGTGTATCCACCAATAGACAGACAGATGCTATATATGTGAGATATGTTGTATCATAACAGTCGAGTAGCATGTGTAGCATGTGTGCCAAATTCTGCTGACATATATTGCTGATATCAGGTTAAGTTCTTTTTCAGGTACATGGCTCACCTGCAAAATCCCGCTTACTCCACAGCTGAGGATGAGGAGATACACCAGAGCCTGGTGCAGGATTATGCAATACTCTTTTCCCGCACCAGCCAGAATCAGCAGGAGAGGGCTGCACTATGGCAAGACCTGGTCCGTCGGGTAAATGACATAGGCACGCATAATAGGACATATGAGCAGGTATGACATCACTGCAGTGATTTAATCAGAAATGTCCGTCAGCGTGCATCGGATATCCACAGGCAACAGGTCGCCACAGGTGGTGGGGTGGCTACACATCCTCCACTCACCAGACTGGAGGGACTACTCATGAGTGTAGTGGCTCCAGTCCACCAGCAACAACAACAGCAGCAGACATGCATTATGATGGAGGCTGGAGCCACACAGTAGCAAGATTATGAGCGTGCAGGTAATTTGCCATATGTATAGTTGACTGTTGTGTACACTGGTAGTTAATGCATGTGTGAGGTGTGTCCTTGGTTTGTAGCTGTCATCATAGTATTTAATGTGCAAGTGTGATATCCTCAATATTAGCAGCTGACCTGTGAAAGGCGACTGTTGTACTACTGACCTGTATCATACTCAGTAATAATGGCACAGTTGTGCCCACTGACATTAGTTTCCTCACTTCTGCAGGTCCCTCCGGTGTAACAGCAATGCAGCCTATTCATGCTGGTGAGTGTGTATTAACAATACCTGTAATAGTCTTGATAGTAATAGTAATATTAGGCTCACTTAGTAGTGCTCTTTGTATGCATGCAGGTGTGTCTGTGTCTGTGTGTTGATATCACGCATACTGAGTAGTGTACAATTATGTGCAACTGTGCATGTGTACGTGTGCATGTGTGAATGTGTGCATGTGTGCACCTGTGCATGTGTGCATGTGTGCACGTGCACATGTGTGCATGTGCATGTGTGCATGTGTGCATGTGTGCACCTGTGCATGTGTGCATGTGTGCATGTGTACATGTGTGCATGTGTGCATGTGTGCATGTGTGCACCTGTGCGTGTGTGCATGTGTGCACGTGTGCACCTGTGCATGTGTGCAATGTGTGCATGCGTGCATGTGTGCACACGTGCACGTGTGCATGTGTGCACGTGGGCACCTGTGCATGTGTGCATGTGCGCATGTGCACATGTGTGCATGTGTGCATGTGTGCATGTGTGCACCTGTGCATGTGTATGTGTGCACATGTGTACGTGTGCATGTGCATGTGCATGTGTGCATGTGCGCATGTGTGCATGTCTGGACCTGTGCATGTGTGGATGTGTGCATCACTGGTAATGTGTAAACATTGTAAACTGTGTTTCCTGTTTCCCTCCTACAGGTTCTGGTGCTGCTCTGGTGTCTTGCAGCAGGGAACCTGAATCAGGTGCCATGGGTACTGATAATGATGATATCTGTGTAATGGCACAGGAAGGTATGCCAGGGTCCATCATTGGTCAGCCAATTGACAGTACACAGCTGTCAACCCCATCAATGAGCACAGTTATCCTGCCAATACACCCTTTGTCACCAATGTCCCTAGGTGATGGACAGCATACAGTGGGCATTGACCAGGGTAATGTGGTATCTGTGGCACATGCCTCCCCACACAGCAGCCATGTGCATGGCCCTGAGATGGTGCCACACAGACAGATGTCCAGGGGTTCTCATGGGAGCATCCATGGGCGTACTGCCCCTGTCAGACGTGCCCACAGAGGTCTTACAACCTCAGCTGTGCTTCGGGCTGTCATGCAGGCACAGTCACGTATGGAACAGTATACCAGACAGGGTCTGAGGGAGCTGACAGCATGTCACACAGCCATGACTGACAGTATGCATGACATTGCGGCTGCCATCCGTAATTTCACCGATGTCATAGACAGATATTGTGGGGACATATTAGACCGGTTCCACAACTACATGTCCATGAGCCAGGGCGATGGTGGACGGTTGAGGCGTCGATGTGGGCGTATGCCAGCAACAGCAGCAGCTGGCAGTCGTTGCGGATGACAACAGGGCCACGGCCGCCCCCATAGTGCCAGCAGCAGCCCCAGCAATGCTGGGTCTGTGCTGTCATCAGACCGCCACAGGAGACCACGTGCATGTGGCTCTGGCCAGGCCCGACAGGGATCTGTGTCCAGTCAATGAACACCTGCTTCTGATGACATTACCCAGTCTGGGTTGGTACTGGATACGGCCCGTAGCACCCCTGCAAGGCACAGGTACCGTGTCCGTGGCCAGAGACACTGATCTGTATGACCTGGCAGGTACAGTCTGTGGCTGTCCACAAACACCAGTATATGGCAGCAATGAGGTGGAACTGTGTGCATCCATACACACATGCGAATTGACAACACCTAGGGCTACCGCATACATGCACACACTGCATCAACATTGCCCCACCTTGTACTGCTGTCCCTCACCAACACACATACACATACATGTCAATCGGTGGTATCGGTGGCTGACTCAGGCATACCAAGTTCACACCCTGTGCATATGATGAAACTGTGCCACCTCCTGCAATCTGTAACATCAGTGCAGGTACAGGTTAACATGTTGCTGATGCACAGGGTGACTACATAGACGTGTAGTAATAGTATCATGTTGTTAACAGTACTGTGTGCTGGAATAATTGTGGGTATATCACAGCATGCCTGATGCAGTAAGGGTGTGATTGTCATGTACTGTTGTCTACATCCATGGTAAGTACTATAGTGAATCATCTGCACATGTTGGCATACTGGTGGTAAGGATGTCAATAGAAGGCTACATACATAGGTAGCACAGGGGATAAGGTAATGAATGTATTAATGCGCAATGATGGACATGTAAACTGCAACTGGCATGTTGCCCACACTGGACTCTGCAATGCGGATGTTTGAGGATGTTGATATGTGTGCAGTACTACACGACTGGTACAGGACACACAGGAGCACCCTAGCACTGCAAGCTCACATCTCATACCATGCTAGACAGCCCCAACACACAAAACTAACTGTCACAGGAGGGAGAGCCCCCATACATGTCAGGGATACTGTGGTGGCAGGCCAGGTAGCATACATCCTACTAAGTATGGAACCACTGAGTGAAGGCTCAGTGTCTGTTATTTGACATGTGTATTACTGCAGGTATGAGCACATGGGTTTCCATCCAGTTATTGTACATCCTGCCAGTACATAGTCTGTACACTTGTGTGCGCTGAGACTGGACCCTAGCCATCTGACCTGTGTATTTCCATGTACATGTGCATAGTGCCTGCATATTTGCACTGTTACCTACTGGAAGTGGTACAGCTTGTTTGTTGTACAATGGACTACATGCAGCCCTGCTTACTGTAGCTTTGTTTGCATGCATGTTTGCTTGCAATTACCCTGGAATACTGATCCCACCTGCAATGCATAGTTACAGAGCTTCTGTGGACTCCTAGTGACATCTGCATAGCTTACTATATGTATGTCCATGTCTCACTTGACAGAGTGTCACTGTTTGTCCTGTTCACATGTACGTTGCCTGTGACACATTGCATATGACTTACCTGGCATTTGTCCACTTGAGCAGTCATATATGCTACTGCTAACTAATCACAGGCACTACACCCTCACATATTCATCTTCTGTTGAACCACCTGCTTCGCTAGGGATGGCTTGCACCTGTCACCCCTGGTCTTTCGGATATTGGCAAAGGCTCTTGCTACCCCCATAGTGCCTATGTTAGGCAAGGCTCAAATGACAAACCCACCTTCATAGGTATCACAAGGGATAAAGAAGTAAGAGTAATGCTACCCAATGCCAGAAGTCTAAACCTCAAGATGCATGCACTCAAAACTCTCCTTAGCATGGAGAACATCGATATCTGTGCAGTAACAGATGCCTGGTTCAGGGCTACTGAGAGCACCCCAGCACTACCAGGTTATACCTCATACCATGCTTTTCAGCCCCAGAACTTGGAACAAACCACAAATGGAGGGGGAGTATTGATATTCATCAAAGATACCCACACCTCCAGGTTGGTGGCAAAGCACCAAGCATCAGAGACTATCCATGTGCAACTAACAATGGGTGAAACTGCCTTCCAGGTTATAGCCTGCTACAGACCACCCTCCCAAACCCAAAAACTGCACTCGGCCTTCCTGAGAACAGTGGAAATATGAAGGTCTCTCCAAACACCATTATATTGGGCGACGTCAACTACCCAAACATAGACTGGGAGCATGACTCTAGCTCCAACACCCTAGGCCAAAGATTCCTAGAATATATGAGCTCAAATGCTATGGAACAACTTGTTAACACTCACACAAGAAGGGGAAACATACTGGACCTGATCATCGCCAACATGGGGACTCTGTGCTCCAGACCAGAATTGTATCCCTCACTGGTAAGATCAGACCATGAACTAATCTCACTGGATATTCACATCCCGACCCCACCCCCTGCCGAGAACACCACAGTGAACAACTTCTCTAAAGCAAATTCACACTCCTCAAAACTGATGTGGAAACCTTCAAAGCCCCCGGGCCTGTGGAAACTACAGACCAGACCGCAGATTCCTATATAAACGCATTCTATGGACACCTTCAGGAATGCATGGATCATGTGATCCTGAATAAAACCAAGACCCAATCCTCCAAAGGCAGACATCCTGTCTGGTGGACCCCAGCCATAAACAAACTACACAATAGAAGGAGGAAGCTACTAAATGATACAGCAAAATCCCAAAAAGGGAAGGCATCACTGATCAGTATTAGCAAATAACTACAGGCACTCATAAGATTGTCTAAGGCCAGCTTCGAGAGAAATTGCACAGGACACTAAGGATAATCACAAGGCTTTCTTCAGTTATGTTAGGAACCTGGGTGGTAATACCCAGATATGCTCAGAGGTAGTCCAAAATGTCAATAAAAACACCAAACCCACAGACATTGCCAACATTCTAGCTGACAGGTTCAGCACAAACTTCTAACCCCCCTCCACACCGAAAGGGCAAATATGTATCCCAGCAGAGTGCTGCCCCCTTGTCATCTCAGATGCTCAGGTAAGAGCCGCCCTCTCCAAAGCAATACACACTGCATCAATGGGACCAGACAGTGTCCCGGGCTGTGTCCTATATGAACTCCAAGAAGAGCTACAACCAAACATAAAACTACTGTTCAATCCCAGCCTTACTACAGGATATGTGGCCAAAGAGTGGCGTACAGCAACAGTGGTCCCTCTACAGAAAGGTGGTGCCTCAATGGATCCTGGACACTCTTGCCCCATAAGCCACACTAGCTCGGTCTGCAGAGCTATGGAAAGGATCATCATGGACCTCATAAATAAAGATATTGGGGACCTACAGACACTGGATCATACCCAGTTTGGCTTTGTTAAGGGCAGATCCTGCCTCTCAAACCTGGTTGATTTCTTTTGAAACAGTCACCAAGGCCATTGACGAGGGGAAGGTGGTCCACACAGCCTACCTGGACATCGCAAAAGCCTTTGATACAATACCCCATTCGGGCATTTTAGAGAAGCTCACCAGCTTAAATATAAGCCCCTATGCCACTGGATGGCTTGCACACTGGCTCAAGGACAGAACCCACATGGTTAGAATTGCTGGAGCCATGCCAGACTCCAAACCAGTTACAAGTGGTGTCCCACAAGGCTCAGTCCTGGGACCTCTCTTGTTTGGTATATATTTATTGGAGGTACAGGCCAACACGGAAGGACTGTGGCTGACCAAATATGCAGATGACTGCAAACTGGCCACCATAATCGACTCTCCAGCCGACACACGCATCCTCCAAAAGTACCTCATAGAAACAGACAACTTGTGCCAGAGCCATGGCCTCAAGCTGAATGCAAGAAAGTGTATAGTCATACCCTTTGGCAAAAACAAAGTGCCCACAAAGTACCACATAGGTGGTAATCCATTAAGTACAGAAGAAGTAATTAGGGACCTGGGGACCCAAGTTGATAGCAATCTCTCATTTGACAACCACGTGGCCAAAGTGGTTAGAAAGACATTTTATATAGCCCACCCCATCATGAAGGGATTCACATCTAGATCAGGGGAGGACATTGTGCCTCTTTACTCATCCCTCATCAGGCCCATAATTGAGTACAATCCCCCTGTTGGGATGTACCTTACCAGACACCTGCAGCAACTGGAAAGACCCCAAAAGTACCTCACCAAGAGGATCAAATGGCTCAAACAGATGCCATATGCTGACCGGTTAAAAAAACCCCAGCTCTACTCAGTGGCATACCGCCTGTTCAGAGGCAATCTGTGCCTGATGTATAAAGGCATGTCAAACCCAGAATTAATGGGCATACTGCACCTGAGAATATCCAAATCCCATCAGGCTACACACTTGAGAGACTTGAACCTCAGCACTGAAATAAATAGGACATGCTGGAGGGACAGATTCATAACCCAGAGGCTTATTTCACTCTGGAATAAAATCCCAGTCCAGGTTAGGCAGAGTCCCTCATTGACTCTCTTCAAGAGGAAGCTTGATGAGTGGATGGGACATTGTAGGTGTACCCCAGGTATCACTTCTGTGTCACTGTTAGACAGAGGCACAGTATACTAACCTCGGAAAAGGGCATGGCAAGATATATTTACAACGGATGGCGACAGCCAAACACATTCTGGCTAGGTTCATAAATGCCCTAGGGCAGATAGTCTAGTATGAACCTATGAACCTATGAACCTATGTACCTTGTTCCCCATTGGCCCTATGTGCTGTTAATCACCATGGCAATCACAATACTATGGTAGCATGTGCAAAGGTCAGTTGTCAGTCACCTCTATGCTACAGTTGTGGAATATATGGGTCATGTGGCAATGTCACAGCTACCACATGTACACAGTCAACCCTCTCCCCTACACATGGACGTACAACACATGTATGAGATGGAACCACATAGCCAAATTGGGGACTAAGCACTCTGAACCCAGTACTGGCATAACCTGTCAGGTGGCATGAAATACTACAGTGACTACAATACCAGTCTGATGTAGACCTACACTGACAGCAATACAAGCATGTGAACACACTGGCCCATTTGTGGAGCCTAAGAATAGCATCCTGCCTGAGCGGCAGACACCTCTGCAGCTGGCACACAGGCATACGTTATGCCTGAACACATCACGCATAACACATAGCACACAAATCCTGTGTGCCAAACAGTCACAGCCTGTACGGCTAGACAACACACCTGCCACAGTTGTGTTAGGTACCTTTATTGTCCGGTACAGTGAGGTCACGCTCACCAGGCTGGACAAGGTGAAGGTCACAGTGTATGCCCGTGGGGCACTATAGTCCAACACATAACACAAGCATACAGGTCAGTCAGAGGTATGGACACATATGACTCAGTCATTGTCCATGCCACATACCTTCTCCTGCTGTACTTATAGGGTGCTGACATCATCAGTGTTTAGAAAGGGGAATGTGCATCCTGTAGTGTGTTTTCCCAGTTGCCAAAAGGGACATTTCCCTCACACAAAATTGCACACACACTAACCCCCCTCATCCAAACACACACACTTGCCATTTTCAGGATTCAAACCACGTTATGACATTTGAGACGGACGCATTAGCAGAGCGCACTATTCGCATTACTGGGAGGTTTACTTTCTCCTGCTTTACTTATAGGGTGCTGACATCATCAGTGTTTAGAAAGGGGAATGTGCATCCTGTAGTGTGTTCTCCTAGTTGCCAAAAGGGACATTTCCCTCACACAAAATTGCACACACACTAACCCCCCTCATCCAAACACACACTTGCCATTTGCAGGATTCAAACCACTACCTAAATATGTTATGACACTTGTGACGGACATATTAGCAGAGCGTGCTATTCGCATTACTGGGAGGCTCCTTTCTCCTGCTTTACTTATAGGGTACTGACATCATCAGTGTTTAGAAAGGGGAATGTGCATCCTGTAGTGTGCCCATATTTTGCACCTGCACAGGACCTTTAATGGATTCCATATCAGTTTGGAGGAGTGCAACTTTTGCTTTACACATGTTTTTCACTGTGGTTTTCTGGCCAGGGACTGTGGTCAGGATGTGTATATCCAGTGTGATTACTCTATGGTCTGGTCTTACCAGTGAGCATTACACTTCTCATCTTGCCATCCAGTACCCATGTTGCTGATTATCACATCCAGTATTCTTACCCCTCTTGTGGGAGTGGTACATTGTTCCTGGGCATTTTGGTTTATGGATTCTATGAACTTTTGTCCTACAGTGTTGGAGCTAGTATAATGCTCCCAGTCTATGTCTGGGTATTTTCAGTCACCCAATATAATGTGGTTTGGAGGACTTGATATATGCATGTATTCCAACATAGGCCAGTTGCAGTTCCTGGTGTTGGGACGGTAGTCTGTAGCAGGCTATAAACTGGGGGGCAGTTTTAGCCACTGTTACTTGACCATGGCTAGTCCATGCTGCTTCTTGTTGTGATACCAACATGGGTGTGTGGTTATCTTTGACAATTATTGCTAGTCACCCTCCTTTTGTAGCTTGTTCCATGTTTTGAGGCTGTACAGCACAGTATGAAGTGTAACCTGGTAGTGTTAGGGTGCTGTTGTGAGCCTTGACCCAGTTTTCTGTTACAGCACAGATATCAACATTCCCCATACTGGGTGAGTTTAGACTGCATGCATCTTGCTGTTTAGACTTCTGGCATTGGGTAGCATTACATCTAGGTTCTTATCCCTTCTAATACCTATGGAGGTAGGTTTGTGTTTTGAGCCTTACCTATTCAGGGCACGCTGTGGGTAACAACAGCCTTTGCCAGTATCCATATGGCCTGCACTGATAGGTGCACGCCAGTCCTAGCAGGTGGAGCATCATGTCATGCTCAGCATGTCATCCCAGGCTGGCACACATTGGATCCCCTTTGACTAACTGCAATACTTCAGCCAATTATTGCACTTGATCATCTCATTGTCATATTGTGGCATGATGCTTGGTGAGGGTAGGATATTAGTCACGGTCCTCAGGTGTGCATATAGTACATGGTGTTACATTACTTAATACATGGCATTCATGCCTCAGGTGGTGCTGCAGGGCTGCCTCTGTCGGATGCACATATTACACTCCCTGTACATGTTTGTGAGCAGGTCATGTCATTTTAGGCATCCCTGTCATTATTTGAGTGAGTTAGAGGGGGTATCATTCCCAGGGTTCCTACTGAGCCAGTGTATGTGCTATGCGTTGCCTCTTTGCCAAGGCCAGGGCATACTGGGCATGCCTCCTTCTGCCTACTGGGGCAGGCTCAGGTTGTTCCTCCTCCGAGTCACGCTCTGCCTGTAATGGCCTTGGCAATGGTGGGGGGCTGTTTGGGCCAGCCCTATGCTGGTCCTGCTGCAGCTGTTTTTGCAAGATCATATTATGTAGCATAGCACATACCATGACAATTTGGGTACATGTAGTTGGTGTGTACTGCAAGGCTCCACCAGATGTGTCCAGAAACTGGAACCGTGACTTGAGCAGCCCAAACACACACTCTATTACATTATGTGTTTGTGCGTGTGCCTCATTATGGTGTTCCTGTTCAGGTGTGTGTGCGTTTCTAATGGGTGTCATCAGCCACGGCTCCAGTGCATAACCTGCATCCCCCACTAGGTGTCCGTGTGGGATGTCCCCATTGGCAAATGTCTGGTACAGCTGCGTCAAATGCCAGATGTGGGAATCATGGTAGCTCCCAGGGCAGCCAGCACACACATTCATTATTATGCCCTGGGCATCACGCACAACCTGGCAGTTGATGGAGGGGTAGCCCTTGTGGATAATGTAGGCCCTACCCCACTCACCGGCTGGTTCTTTGATGCGTATGTGCGTGCAGTCTATTGCACCCACTACCTCAGGGTATTCCGCTATTTGCTGGAAGAGACGCATATTGCTGGCCAATACCTCACGGGCATTGGGGAAATATACATGATCACCGACAATGTGCTGACATGGCATCCAGGAACTGGTGCAGTACCCTGGAGGCTGATGCCTGTGATATCCCCATCATATCACCAGTTGGTCTCTGGAAGGTACCTGTTGCTAGTATTCTTAGGCCAACACATACCTTGGTTTCCACTGGGATGGGTTCCCCTCTGTTGGTTCTGTGTGTGAGGCGTGGCCTGCACAGCTCCACTATTTGCTGCAGGAGGTCTCTGTCCACTCTATAGCGCTCTACTATCTCCAGCTCATGTAACCCATAGTAGGTGACCCTGGGCCTGTACACTCTTCTCCGTCTCCTTACTGTGGGTTGTCTAGCACCATCTGCATTGTCACCACCCTCAGCAAGTCGCCTATGTCTCATTATGACAGCTATGGCAGCCCCTAACATTTCTGCTCTGAGTTCAGCTTTTTCAGTTTTCACTTCTAATAGCTTACTCCTGTCTTGCAGTGTCTCTTGTGAGAAACATCTTGCACTGCTGTTTGCAGAGTTTTAAGTGTTGGGCTGAGCTACTGTTCTGCCTGTGTAATTGCCTGCTTCTAATTGTTTTCACCTGCTAGCTCCAACAGTATTCCCTGCTAGCTTCCTACTAATTCTGTTGCTTCCTTTTTCCTTTCTGTTTCCTCAGGGGGGAGCAGCATGCATACCAGCAGAAACACGCTCACAGTGGCTTACACGTGCGCATACATGCACACAGTTCAGAATCTGCTTATTCGCGTGCACACCAGCTCAAACAGTGTTACAGGTCTGCCAACAGGCTTCTACATGCTAAGTCTGCCCTACACGCGTGCACACCTGCGCAAACAGTGTTAGACATCTAGCAACACGCTCCCACATGCTTAGTCTGTCTTACACACGCGCACACTGTCCTACTCGCGCTTCATGGTGCGCACACGTGTGCATGCACGCCCAGCAAGAAACTTTGGTGTAGGCAACAGTGTACACCTTCCATTTCTTGACTTTCCCATGCTTATGTTGTGGCACTCCTCTTTCCATGATATGTGTCTGACATCTGTCATGTAACTCTGGCCTCCAATGAACTGCATTTCTTTCTGCCATTCCCCCCTGTGATGTCACCTATATCCTACTCTGTTCCTCCCCCTTCTGTAACTCTTACACTACTCAGAATGTGCTCATTTGCTATGTGACAGTGGAATTCATTATCCTAACACTCATTTGCATCAGATTGTCTACTAATGCTTAGTTACATGTCTTAGACTCAGCTTCCCCCCTTAGCAACCACTACACGGTGGCCATGTTGTTTTTGGTCTGCTGGTCCCTGCATTGTAAATCCATGTATTGCATAAAACCCACATTTGTGGGTTTATAACCTTCATTTTTATGTTTTTATATAGCGCAGCCCGTTTGCGCGGGGCTGCGCTGCGTTTGATCGCCGAAAAAAAAAATGTATTTCTCCTATTTGCATCTGGGTACCTTGCCAATGGCCACATATTTGGCCATTGGCATGCTGCCTGACACATATGCACCCTTTATTTGGAGCTGACATAGCTCCATTGTGGTTTTTGCAGAAACGTACTCAGTTGTCAACTGAGTACATTTCTGCAGCTAAAACGGCTCTTACACGGGCTGCTTTGGGCTTCCTGGATCGCTAATCTACTTCATTTGCATGCTATTCGGCTGCAAGTGAGGTGATTAGCTTATCCATGCCCACTCCATGTAAGAGCCATTTTAGCTGGTCTCTTACACGGACTTTGGGCTGTTCCTGGATCGTGAAGGCTGAATGGAGTCTTACACTACTCTTAGACTCCGTGCAAGCCTTCGTGAATCCTGCCCATTGTCTTTTTTTACAATTAAGTATAGGCTAGTTAATGATGGTTTAATTATTTACAGATATGTCAAAGATCATGGTTTTGAGGATGTTGTGCATATTTATAGTAGGGTATACCAACTGAACACCATGAATGGTAATTATTTTGTTGACGGATTTGTTGGTATATTTCCTGGGCAGCATAATCTTTTTCAATGGAGTGCTAGTTTATGGGGGAATAATATTTCATTATGGGTTAGAATATCTGAATCTGTTAATTACTTTAAAACATATTTGGATTTACAGATTGGATTGAGAGCACTTGACCCAGGGCTTTACGGTGATAATCTCTTTGAAGGCCTTTACAGGTTATGAACTTGCTCTTCCTAACATTGAACATTTTTGCACCAACTATTTCTTGGTCAGTGTATCTCAGTACTTTCTGGGTACATAATATCAAATCATAATTTAACATTAATAATATGGTATATACACAATATACTGTGTAAAAGTTAGCAAAATGGCATTTGCACTTACTTTAATAGGCAAAGTATTTATGTGTTCACTACTTTTATGCTATACAGTTATTACGCTAAATATGTTGCCCATCATTATTAACATCCTTAATTCTTATTTCAACAGATCTACATTAGACTACATGGAACTTCAGACATTAAGACTGTCCTTCACAGCTCAAACCACCAGAGCTAAAGCCTAATCTCTGGCTAACTGTGTATAATTTGTATGTTTTAACAATATCTACACAGGCTTACTCTGAGTTTCTCTGATTAACACTGCTCAACAATTTATTTAGCAGTATAAACAACCTCTCCAAAAATATTGATTAACTACTTGAAGCTGCAATTAAATACTGCATTAAAATATTTTCCTTCATGTTGAGATCTTCTTCAGGACTGATAAAAGATCTGTGATCGATAGACTGCTCTTAAACACTAATTAGAAAAGGGCCAGAGTATTTATTTAGTTAAAATTAAGGTCTAGATTAATATTTGGTGTATGTGTTCAGAGCTTTTATGTTAAAATTTCTAGTGTAAGACTGTTTCTGTTTTAAAGATTTACTTTTTCGGTGAAGTGCTTTATTTGAACAAGAGTTTTACTCTGCACCCCAAATAAGTAGATTCCAATACAGAAGAATAAAACAAGTAATCCAAATAATTCTACATTAAGACTTGACGCACATGAGTGTCAAAATTTTAATAGTTCGGTGTTTACATCCCTATGTTTACAGGACTTACTATCCAATTTCAAATGCTTGTCTAGTGAATTATTTTTAGCTTAATAGTATGTATATGAATCTGGAGTAATATGGATGGCAGAGTGGTGCAGCGGTAGCATTGTCGCCTCACAGCAAAAGGTTCTCTGATTCGATTCTTGGCTGTAGTGCCTTCTGTGCAGAGTCTGCATGTCTTCCCTGCATTCATGTGGGTTTCCTCCGGGTGCACCAGTTTCCTCCCATGTTACAAAGACATGTATCTGGAGCCTTACTCCCCAGGCCACTGCTGAAAATTGGCTTAGTTCCAAGTCAGACTTTCCCTGTTAGCAAATGTTAAATAAAATAAATGATCACTGAGTGGTATCCACCTATTAAAGAGTGACTACTCTGATGTAAATATTATCATTCATATATTTAAAAGTTAATTTATTTAAGGGTATACATTAACTTATGTTCTTGGCTTTACCAATGTAGCCTGGCTTGTAGTACTGTAATTTGGGGAAGAAGGTATTGGTACTGAAGAGGTTAAATTTACCTTCTGCAAAATAGTATGTGTATGTTTTTGTCTGAAAAATAACTTTGGTCATGTTCCAATCTCTGCTGATAAGATGCACTAGAAAACATTGGGTGCAGTCTGTGGTGGGTGGGTGAAATGCTGAGAAACCAGGAGTAATCCCTGTTAGCTGCAGCTGTAGCTGTACAAAGTGAATTTTATTTAGTTGTGGCAGGTCTGGCGCAGAAGTGTTCATGTGACATATTTTTTTAAGGCCAGTGGCTCCTCACTTAATAATCTGCAGTCAGTGGTATGGTTAATGGAACCCCCTGCTCATCAGTCATATTATTTGGTGGCAATGGGTAGAATGTAGATTTTCATTCCTCTACGACATTTGTTTTTTTTTTTTTGTGGAAGCAGTTTGATATGGCATACTTGATTTGCATAGTTCACAAAACCAGTTTTCACCAGAAAGGTGTAAAACCTTCAAAAAGAAATAAAAAAGCACATACTGATTATTCTTTGCTTTTATAAGTTCATAGGTAGGTACTAGGCTATTGGTCCTAGGGCCTATATAAGCCTAGCCAAATGGTACCCTGGCTTTTGCCACCCAAGAAAATTATTTTCCTGTGCCCCGTCAAGCAGAGCCACAGAAGTGATCACCGGGGTGAATTTCCTATCTCCCATCCAATCATCAAGATTTTTCTTGAAGAGTGCTAATGAGGAGCTTTGTTTGATATAGATAGGTAGTTTGTTCCAGAGTATGGGAAGTCTCTGGGACAGGAATCTATCCCTCCAGCATGTTCTGTTTATTGTGGTGGCAAGGTTAAGAGTGTGTAGCTCAGAGGGATTGGGATTTCTTTATGTGGTGCATGTCCAACAGCTCTGGGTTTGACATAGCTTTGTATGTTAGTCGGAGATCGCCTCTGAGTAGGTGATATGCGACAGAGTAAAGTTGGAGTTTTTTGAGACAGTCTGCATAGGGCATCTGTTTGAGGCCAGTAATCCTCTTTGTGAGGTATTTCTGTGGTCTTTCCAGTTGTTGTTGATGTCTTGTGAGGTACATACCAAAAGGGGTGTTGTACTCTATAATGGGTCTAATGAGTGGTGAGTAGAGGGGAACAATGACCTCCCTTTTTCCTGGATGAGAAACCTTTTGTGATGAGGTGTGCCACATAAAAGGATTTCCTGACTACTGTGGCAATGTGATTATCAAAGGAGAGACTACTGTCCACCTGTGTCTCAAGGTCTCTTATCACACTTTTGGTGTTAAGTAGACTACCACCTATGTGGTAGTTCATGGGAGAGCAGAAGAGAGTTTTTACCAAAGGGGATGACAATGCACTTTTTGGCATTGAGCTTGAGGCCATGGCTTTGACACCAGGCATCTGTCTCAGTGAGGCCCTTTTGTAGAATGTCCACATTGTTAGGAGTTTTGATTATGGCTCCTAGTTTACAGTCATCTGCAAACTTTGTTAGCCAAAGACCTTCTGTGTTAGTCTGTACTTCAGAGAAGTAGATACCAAACAGGAGAAGACCTAGGACTGAACCCTGTGGTACTCCACTTGTCACTGGTCTGAAGTTGGATTTAGAGTCTGCTACTTCCACACTGTGGGTTCTGTCAGTGAGCCAGTTGGCAACCCATCTTGTGACATAGGGATTTATACCTAGTTTAGTGAGTTTGTCTATAATTCCAGAGTGGGGGATGGTGTTGAAAGCCTTGGCAAGATCTAGATAGGCTGTGTGAACCACCTTACCCTCATCTATGGCTTTGGTGACCGCTTCAAAGAAGTCTATCAGGTTTAAGAGACATGGTCTGCCTTTTACAAACCCGAACTGGGTAGGGTTCAGAGTTTGGAGATTATCAATGTAATTATTTATAAGTTCCATGATGATGCACTCCATAGCCTTGCAGACCAGGCTCATCAGGCTAATGGGGTGGTAGTTCCCAGGGTCCATGGTGGCTCCTCCTTTGTGGAGTGGGATAACCGTTGCTGTGTGCCATTCAGTGGGTACAAAGCCTGAGATGAGGCTATGATTGAACATGGTACTTAGGTGGGGTGCCAGTTTGTTCTGTAGTTCATGTAGAACGTAGCCTGGGATGTTGTCAGGTCCCATGGATGCTGTGTTCTTGGCTTTGGAGAGTGTGTTTTTTACCTGTGCAGCTGTGATTACAGGTACTTTGCAATCTTCTGGTATAGAGATGAGCCCTTTAGGGGATGAGAGAGGGGTAAAGTTAGCACTGAATCTATCTGCCAGGATGTTGTCAATATCAGTTGGTTCTGTATATTTAGTGCCATTGTGCTGTAATTCAGAGCATATCTGAGTGTTGCCATTGAGATTCTTGACATAGCTATAGAATGCTTTGTGGATGTCTTTAGAATCAGTGGCGATTTTGTTTTCGTAACTAGCTTTGGAGGATTTTATGAGGATCTCAGCTTATTTCTGAGGCTGACCACGGAGTTCCTCCAATCATGGGATTTTACTCTTTTTTGCAACAATTTCTTTCTTCTGTTGTAGAGTTTGTTTATAGCAGGGGACCACCAGATTGGCTTCCTTTTTTTGGAGGATAGCATCTTGGTTCTAGTTAGGGATTGCACGATCCATGCACTCATGTAAGTGCTTATAAAGTGCAATTGTATAGGATTCAGCAGTCATATCTCTACTGTCCATCAGCACGGGTGTCGTGACGTTTGCCACTTCTGTCTTAAGAAGTGTGATGTTGGCTTTGGAGAATTTTTTTACGGTGGTTTCCCTAATGGGGGGTGGGGGTGGGATGTGGATGTCTCGGGTGATTTGCTTGTGGTCGGATCTGACCAGCGATGAATTGACCTCTGGTGTGGAACACCGGTTGCCCATATTGGTAATGACCAGGTCTAGGATATTGCTGCCTCTGGCGGGGGTGTGGATAAGTTGATTCAAGGCATTGGAATTTATGAATTCCAGAAAATGTTGAGCACAAGAGTTGGTACATGAGTAGTTTTCCCATTTAATGGTAGGGTAGTTGAAATCGCCCATTATTAGGGTGTTAGGTTGTACCCTAATATTTTCCAGTGTATCAAGAAATGAGGAGTGGGAATCCTGGGGCATGGTGGGGGATCTGTAGCAAGCTACAATTTGCATTGTGGTCTTGTCCAGAGTTAGTTGCACTTGGATAATCTCAGATGCATTATGCTGAGCAACTAAACTGGAAGTGTGGATATCCTTAATGAATATGGACACACCTCTGCCTTTAGTGCTTCCATCCAGGTTAGGTGGCTGAAAGGTGTGGTATGAATTATAGCCTGGTAATGCAGGTGTGCTCTCTGGAGCCTTGAACCAGGTCTCTGTCACTGCACATTGAAACAAAAAAATATACTGACCCCTTACTGAATCTGGCTTTCCAGTTAAAATAAAATTTACAAAGTCCTTACACATAATGAATCCACAAACTGAGTTCAGTCTTAAGGATATACTTCAGCAGACAGTAGATTAAGGGCCCAAAGAGGATTTTCTGTTTCTTTACTGTAAATTTGATTATGATTTTTCTGCTTCAACAGTTCCGTGTCTCTGTTGGTAGAGAGGGGATATGAAAAACCTACTGTTCAAACAAGGAGTCATCATTGTATGACCTAGTCAAAATCTTCACGTAAATGCAAGCATATACCATTGTATACATTTTATTTCATATATCAAGTTAAGAAGAATGGAAGTTCTTTTACTGGTATTTTTAATCAACTATTAATTTGTTAATATGATAAACGTAGTCCTCTTCTCATGCATTTTTCTCTACAAAAACAATAACATTTTCTCAGTTTATTACTTTGTTTCTCACAAATCTTCCTCTTTCCTGACTCAGTTGAGTGCCTAACCTCATGACATTGAGCTAAAGCTCTGGATAGGACCCATTTAACCCAATGTTTGACTAGAAAAATGGGTCCTGGAGGGAGCAGGTAGGGGAGGATGGGTTTGAGATGTCTGGGAGGAGTTGGCATCACCTCACTGCATTAATGACATCTACTGGAAAAAAAGTATCACTGGCATCAGTACTTGGTAATGTCATGCTGTGCACTGCCACAAGTGTCATGGGTTGTAGTGCATGCATGTTTCCCTGGTACACTGCCACAGGTGTCATGGGTTGTAGTGTATGCATGTTTCCTTGATGCACTGCCACAGGTGTCATGGGTTGTAGTGCATGCATGTTTCCTTGATGCACTGCCATAGGTGTCATGGGTTGTAGTGCATGCATGTTTCCCTGATACACTGCCACAGGTGTCATGGGTTGTAGTGCATGCATGTTTCCCGGGTACACTGCCACAGGTGTCATGGGTTGTAGTGTATGCATGTTTCCCTGATGCACTGCCACAGGTGTCATGGCTTGTAGTGTATGCATGTTTCCCTGATGCACTGCCTCAGATGTCATGGGTTGTAGTGTATACATGTTTCCCTGATGGAATGCCATGGGTGTCATGGGTTGTAGTGTATGCATGCTTCCCTGATGCACTGCCACAGGTGTCATGGGTTGTAGTGTATGCATGTTTCCCTGAGAAGCTAGCATTTTTAATAACCATAGTGCTGCCACAGGTCCAAGAGGTAGGTTGGTCCTCTTGACCTTCTCAATGGACTTCTCTTTACAACCCAACTCTCACCTCTTAGAAAGGACAGAATTACTGAGTACAACCTGGGGAATGAAAAGACCATTAGGGCTTCAATGTCATGGACAGGATGTGTCTGACCTTTACCCTGAATGGATGATCCAAGGAAGCTTTAGGCTAGGGGATATATGGGTCAAATATCTCATATCACAGGCACACAGTTTCTCGTTTCGAAAGACCACATGAATTTTATTTTTTAATTAATTTTTTTGACATGATAGAGCACTTTTGCAATTTTTACGTCATCTTTTTGCCTTGGTAAATAACTGAGCACTTCTGTCATTTTTACATGACATCTTCTTGCCCTGATAAATAACCTGGCTCTTTTAACCTTTTGTTATGCCCTTGTATCAACATAGTGTTATACCAGCCAGGTACACCTTGGCTTTATCATCTACCTTAACAACCATTTGACATTGCACAGAAGTTTTGCAGTATTCTTTTACACCTTTTGTAATGTTTGGACTTTAGCAATTTTACATAAACCACTCTTGTACACCTTATGTTCACATGACCTAAAAAATAAATATTACTGGTTAGGCCAGAAGTGGCTGATGACAGATCCTTGGGACTACCAACTGCTGCATCATTTCTCCCGTTGAACCGTTTTCGGAAATCCATTTTCTGTAAGACAATATTTTTTTCTATTATACAGACACCCTATGTCTTCGTGGATTAAGAGGCCCCTTAGCTATCTTCCCCTCAACATTTGTGAACTGCGGTCTGAAAGCTGCCTGTGCCGTAAGTATCTCTTTGTAATTCTTCCCAGTTAAATGTCTGATCTTGTCCAGTCAGAATGGTGCCTTGCTTCTACACATTTGGTAATATATTTTACAAAACAGCAACTAAGACTCAATGGGGGTTGGTGTTTGGCTTGCCCATGGATAAGATGGACCCCTGAAGGATGAGCTTCTTACTAACAATATACACTTTCCTTTTTTAAGTGGAGCTAAGTGACAGGTAAAAGCCAAGCATCATGGCTAACAAAAATTTGGATCAAATGGATGAATTCTAGTTCAAAGAAATGTTCAAAAATGCTTCTCCTGATGAGACCCTATTCAAAAGGATGACACTCATGGTTGCCTGAAGCGGTTTATCACAGTATGGCCAAGAAGCAGCAAGATCAAATACGTGATCCAGAAAAGGATTGTAAGTTAAATGAAGAGTATATCATATTTGAAGGAAACTTGTAATATTACTTCTGAGAACCAGTAAAAGGTATATAATTTTGCGATCATATCTCTACTGTAGTACAACTTTTGTACCTTTACTATTTTCTACTTCATAGTGTTTTGAAATGCCCCAAGTAGGATCACTAAGAGCATGCAAGCCCCTTATCATTAGGAGGGGTACTAGCTGGCATTTTTTTAAATAGTCATTGATGTGTCAAACCAAAGCTACCTGGGTTACTAGGTTTATCACGCGTGTAAGTCCATAATAGACTGCAGCCTCCTCAATATGTGCTTCAGGAAAGGGGGAATTCAAAGTCATTTATATGAAATCAGGTCAGCACCAAGAAAGGAGGTGCAGGGATACATGAAGATAAGGAAGTAAAAAATTGTTAACATGGATTGTGGGGTACAGTGCATACCTGGTAAGAAGGAAATTAAATCTACACAGAATTCAGTGAGATGGGAGTCACACAATCTATCTTCAGGCGACTAAGTTGATTGTATGAGAGGGAGGTAAATTTAAGTCAAGCCAATATTTCACTACTTTTGCATACCACAAATCAAGAAGTGGCAAGAAGGTGATAATACTTCTGTTCCACAGAAGTATAGAGGTGACCATTTTGGAGTTGCAAGTTAGTGGAACATGAAGATATGTGATGGTCAGAGGAAGCATTAATGAGGAAGGCTGGGGTCTTGGTTATATTTATATAACCGCTGAAGAAAGAGCTGATGTCTTTCAGCAAATGCTACATGTTTTGCTGGCTTTCATGAGAAAATCAGAATATGTTATAATAGAAAGAACTTTTAACTTGTTTCTTGATGAATGAGTAGATCAGTTATGTGGGAGAAAAGAATACCAGAAAACATGGCACAATGTTATAAAGAATTGAAAGTGGAGTAATAATTGGGTTGATTTACAGAGGGAAAACCACCAAATAGACTTAGGAATATCATTCAGTAGGGGACTAGAGTGGTGAGGTGGAAGTCTTGGTAAAATTCTCACACATAGATTGACACTGGAGATGATACACATTAGAGATTTTGGAGTTACATTTTTCAGATTATGCCCCAGTAATAAGATAATTTAGTGTATTCCAGAAACAGAGGGTAAGAAGATGGAGATAGACCCATTTCAAGTGGCAAAGTGCACTAAACAGTAAAGAACTTCAGGGAATAATGGTAGATGTGCTACAGTGAAAATTTAGGATAGGGATGAGATGGGGCCATTTTGTTGGAAGGCTGTAAAGCAGAATTTAGAGGGGAACTAATGGAAAGGGACTAACAGAAGGGGGAAACCCATCTGAATCTCATTGCACATAATGAAAAACAGTTAAAACACTTATAGAATAGGTTAGTAGAAGAAGGAAAATTCAATAAGGATATCAGGTGGGGATAGCAAGATTGAAGATGTTTCTTGGATGTTATACAAGCTGATGTGGAAGGAGGACTTCTGGTAGCTAGGAAGGGAATAGCACCCAAAAGTTACTGCATGGATCTTTGGGCAATATTAGGAGAGGCATTTCATCTATTCCATTAAGTGAGTGGAGGAAGAGATGAGACATTTGGAAATATTATTCACTGTTTATCGGATGTAAGGGATAGCTTGAATACAAGAAGATCGACTTTCATCATATTTTGTTGTTTTACCTTTAATTTTCACTGTTTGTTGTTAGAAAGGGATAGGTATTAGGCACACCCTAGGCATTCAGAGGGACCTATTTAGTTGTAAAGTCACACAAACTGCAGAGTGGATAATCCAGAACTTATCTTGGTTTGTGATTTATTGATCTTTACTGTTAGAAAGAGGTACAACTGCGAGTGATAGTGAGCGACGTAAAGAAATTCTAGCTTTTGTCAGACTTTCAGAACTTGTATGGTCAGAGCAAAAACTTTACTTACTTTAATATTTAATTGCATATTGTTTGTGTGATTTTTCTCACAGAAGTTGATTTAAGTTCTCTCTGAATTATATGGTTACTGATTTTGATTATTCTTTTCTTTTATAATTTTTTATTCTTTTGAAGCTGAATATGGATTCCTTAAATCAGTATGCCATTAATGATTTGCTAACGCACAAGTGTCTTGTACAGTGTAATAAATGCTATGCCTATTTAAAGATAACAACTGATATCAGTGGTGATCTGTGTTCCTCATGTCAAAAGCTGGATGATTTGCTTACCGTTATTAGTAATAAATTTAGACTTACTGATGACGATTGCACTTGCGCAATTGGCACAGTTTGGAGAACTGTTGTTATATATATTAATGACTGGACTGATAAAATAAATAATGTTAGACAAAGAGCAAATAGAACACATTTAGGAAAGGATATGTCTATTGTCTGTAAAGATCACTCCAACACTATGAAACAAGATGATCCCCTGACACCTTTGGGATTCTGGATATAAGTATTCAGGAATCTGAGGATTCACAGTGTTTAGAAGGAAATACAAAAGTAAGAAAGGAGGAAGTTCACAACAAATAACAAGGAAGAGACAAATACTGATACATGTATGTGAAGTGAAGAGAATACATACTAAAAAGGATAGTACTTTGTTAAGAAACACACAGGTTAAAGGGAATAATAACATTTTTCGATCAGAAATCCTTCAGTCTACAGAAAAAGGCAGTATTTTTCCAAAAGAGAATGTAGAAAAAACAGGCAAAGGGCAGGTTAAAAGGAAGACATGAAAACTGAATGTGGAACGTTTGAAGAACATTACTGTAAAAAAAGATGAGAAAGACAGACGTTGACAACATGGTTAAAGCTATGGATGTACAAAGCCAGTTGGATGAGAATTGTATGCTTGCAGATGTAATACAGAATGAAAACAGTGGGATTAATAAGACTAATGGTGATGAAGATCATTCCTTTGTAACAACTGATAGAGCAGATATTATTGAATTAGAAGTTGAAGATTATTCAGATCTGGTCAGAAAAATATTCTTGTAATCGGAGATTCAATTATTAGAAGAACTGCTACTTTCATTTGCAGAGAAGATAATGCACATTGAATAGTGTTATGCTTGCCAAGAGCAAAAATAGAAGATGTGAGACAAACCTTTAAACACCTTAATGTAAGGAAGTGCAGATCTGTTTATATTCATGTTAGTACAAATGGTCCCATCTGCAAGGACTCTCTGACTGTTAGTAAATAACTTAAAAACCCTTAGATACTATAGCTTGTACTGGTGTTAGGATGTATTTTTCACGAATCATTTATAGAAATCAGAGTCAGGTGACTGTGAATAAAATGATTTTGGGGGTAAATACCTATATGAAAAAATGTCCCGTTTTAAATAACTGAAATATGTACAGCATCCAAGTCTAAT
The DNA here is from genome assembly GCF_019279795.1 of Protopterus annectens. Classification (NCBI taxonomy): domain Eukaryota; kingdom Metazoa; phylum Chordata; order Ceratodontiformes; family Protopteridae; genus Protopterus; species Protopterus annectens. The sequence goes on along the minus strand of NC_056739.1, from coordinate 1,033,167,392 downwards.
TTAGAGTACACGTGTTCAAACAGGATGGTATGCATCTGTCAAGATCAGGGAAGAAAATTTTTGCAGCAGATATTTTTCAATATTTGACAAACACAAGGCAGGATTTATGCCAGGCCGAAAATTTAACAGTTCACTAATAACAATGTTTAATGCATCGTTGATGGCTGTTAATGCTAGTAGCATTAATAATAAAGATTTTGTATTGGAAAATTTGCTATGTTCCTACAAGATTGATGTTGTTATTGTTTGTGGAACCTGGTTAAAGAGCAATGACTGGAAACCATTTTTATTGCAACAGATTCTAACAAAAAAAATCAGGTGGCGGTGTTATGATAGGGTTTAAAGATAGTTATGAAATCTGTGATAATTACATGTTTAATGATAACACCAGTACTACAGATTGTGTGACTGTGAGAATAAAAACAACCCTGGAGCATATAACAGTTGTTGGAGTTTATTGGCAACCTAAGTCAAGTGCTGATGACCTATAGCAATTCATATATTTCTTGCATTTCTAGACATTGTTTGTGCTCCTAAAGAAATTATTGTTACTTCATGTCAAGTTTTACCACCGTTGATGTGCAGTGATCATGGGGTTATAAAGGTTAATATGTTGCTTGATAATTCTGCCAAACTGAGGTCTAAACTAATGCACAAAAGATTAATTACAGATTATATAGAAGGAAAAGAACCAATACGTAAAAGTAATTGGAGTAATGCTTTTAGTGTTAAAACTACAGAAAGAATGTTGGTAGTTTGGAAAGAGAAATTGTTTGAATGCAATAACATCAGGATCTAGGCATACAACATCAGGGGTATATAGTTCCAAAATAACAAGATACCTGATAAAGGTGAAAGACAAAAATATAAGAAATGGAAAAGAGGTCAAACTACAACTTTGAAAAAGGAAAATTTATATAAAGATATTGAGCATAATAGGAAACCGGGTCTATATCACATAGTCAAAGTTTTCTAAGTTCGAACACCATATGTTCGAATCGATATGTTCGAACTTACAAAACTTCGACTATGTAAAAAAAAAAAAAAAAAAAAAAGGGGAAAATGTAATAAAGGGTTGTAAGCAGGAGGCAAGCCCACCTCCACCCCCACACAACCTGCTCTTTAACTATACCAACTCCGAGACCACGCTACAGTGCAGTAAAGGTAATTTGCGGTCTTGGAGATGGTATATTACAACTGTCAGGTAAGTTTTTTTTTTTTTTTTGCATTCAAAGTATGACAACTTCGAACATATGATCCTGACCATATAACATTCAAAGTTGTCATACTTCGACTATGTGATATAGACCCTAGGAAACCTTTTATAGATACATAAGGTGTAAAACAAGTAAAGGTATACAAATTGAAAACTGTGTTAAGATTCTAAAATTTATTTGCAGACACAACAGATTATAAATATATTTACAAAACCTTATGCAAAACAGTTTGGCTCCACAAAGGGGGTGACAAGTCATCCTAATGACATCAAGGTAACCTCAGATACTGAAATCAAAATAGATTATATTGAAAAAGAACCATGCAAATTAGATCCACACAAAGCACAGGGAGGAGATGGAAATAGTAATAATGACCTGAGAACACTTCAGCAAGAACTTATATTACTATTTTATCTATTACTTACTACGTCATACAAATATGGGGAGATTCCTCAAGATTGGAGACATGTGCTTATTAAAATATCTTTAAGGGAAAGGGGAGAAGGATAAACCCAAAATCATATAGTCTACTTTCATGTTGTGGGGAAATAATGGAAAAGGCAATATTGGATAATACAAAAAACAATGGAAAGCAGTGCAGGGGGAGTGAGTCTGTATAATACATATAGATGTATAGGAGATCAAAGCTCAGAGTATTACAAAGGATTTATATCTCTGTTGGAAAAGGAAGAAGTGGCTGTGTATTATATAGGTGGTACACCTCAAAAGCTATTTGATCAGAATGAACACAATAATTTTTGGAGGTGTGGAGAATAAATTGCAGGAACCTTCCAAGCTTTGGGACTGTACTAGTGGTAAGGATACACCGTGAAGACCTGTCATTTCTGATTTGACAGACACTATGAAGGGATATCCTTGAGAATAGGGAATATTGGTTATTGGGTATAAATGGGCTCCTAGCATATGATAGAAGCAGGAAATATGGAATGGATGCTTACATGGTGAAAACACTACTTGCCAAGGGATAGAAAAGCCCATGTAATGCACCACATGTGAATTTGAGACAATATTTAATTTGTAATACTGGCAATGTCTTTTTATCCTTCAGGCAAATAGACAATGACAAATATCTCCCATAGGATTGGTTTATAGTTTTCCATGAATCTGAATTGATCTGAAGTCTGTCTTTGAAGTGTCAAAAGGTGGATGCATATATTTAGTTAAAGCTATAAAATATATCAAAATACTTAAAACCTAGTTTCTCTTTTACTAGTAATCAGAAAGAGAACATAAATATCAAATAATAACATCTAAACATTCATATAAAGATACATGCAGAGATATATATGCTATGAAGTCCATTTAGAAGGCCAAGGTAGCAGGAGGGGCGGCAGTCTAATGGGCAGCTCTGAGACACCAAAGGACCTGTGGAAAGGAGGAAGGACCTCTAAGACTGGCAAGTAGAAGTAGGATCACAAAAGGAAAATAAAAATATATGGTAGTGAGATGCTAAGAAAGGGGATACATGGATAAAAAATACAAAAGAAATACATAAAAGAGTGACCTGGAACATTGGAGATTGACATCATTTTACAATGTAAGGAAGACATAGAAGCTGCAACCAGACAAACTAGAGGGAAGGGTTGATATTACTAATATCACAAAATAAGATAGAGATGAGAGGGGATGGGACATGGAGTTGTGAGGGTACAGGCTATTTAAAGAATGAGTGTCAGAACCCAGGCATTCCAAGGGAGGAGCATGTGAGAGTGGATGAGACAATATTATGAGGACTAGGAGGAGAAAGATTATCCTTAATGGAGCCATGTGTGTTTCAGAAGTAGAAAGTGAGATTCTGTGTTCCTGGATAGAAAAAAGAGTAGGATGTAAATGACATCTTGGACAATAAAGGATTCAATTAGCTACTGCCATGACATACCAGAAAAATAACTCTGAATGTTGTTTTTATTTAAAGTGGAGGCAGTGAAGGGATGCAGATGATGTTTAGGCAAAAAAGGCATACATCAAAACTGAATTTGAATGAAAAAGAAAGTATTTTTAGTTATTAGGTACATATCACAAAAGCTAAAGGGAAAGAAAAAACAGACATGTCCAGGTGAGTAGAGACTGTAAACAGATCAGTACAGACAGATAAGGGGAGAGGTACTGAATGAATTGTTCATCTCAGTCATCAAAATGTAAAGGAAAGAAATTATGACATGGATGGAGGCCAGGTGGGACAGAAGGGAAAGAACAGTGGACAGATAGCAGAACTGAGTGACAGGAGTTGAATGGACAACTGGGAGCCATTAAGTGACTCTGAACCCTGGTGACTATATGGGCTGACTTCCAGTGGTGTCCTCAGGAATATAGTACATCCTTTGAAGGACAACTTCAAAAGACCACAAGAGTTCAAAAGTATCTAAGAACTAGAATACAGCAAAAGCAGCACCATTTTAAAATTTGAGGGGGGATAGTAAAGCAGTAAAATACAGGCAATTACAGGACTGATAGTCTCAGAAACATGACAATTAAATAATACTTAAATTTGTTTCACACAAACAGTAGATATGATAAGGAACTCTGACTTAAAATCACATTTGTCCTGCAAGGCTAATATAATGAGCAAGGGACAGCAGTCAGTCATTTTCACCCAAAGACAGCCATCCCCTACATAGCAATTAGAGCTAATATTTTGTCTTGTGGAAATCTCAAATGTACAACTCTAATTTAAAAATAAATAAATAAATAAATAAGGGTGACATGCTCAGCCTTTTTTAACACATCTGGAAACCAGCCACATAAGTACTTCAGCAGAATCACCATAGAATATGTTTATTGCCCGTATCTGGTTTCCTGCCAGGATTTTAAAAAATGTTACCTCATGGCTGATGGTTGTGGCAGTTCTTTCCATTGATACTACTTATTTGACTATAGCACTGTCAGCCTTGAATGTATTGAAAATTTACAGACTTTGTGTGTGTCGTGTCGTATCTTTGGTCTACCTGATATGTTTTACAGACTGTTTGTCAGACGGAGCACAAAGAAAAAAATATTGAGCGGTCATGCTGATGTTTATAGCACCTCTTCCAAAGGACATTGCAGCTGTGGCTGATGTGAACATGTAATGAGTTATTTATTTATTTTAAAGAATGCTGCTGCCTAATTTCTTTATGTTAAATAAATAAACATTGGGTCATTAATGAGAGAACTATATTTACCCTAACTGTGGCCAGTAAATCAGCCTCTAAGACGGCCTCTGTACCTGTTACCTACATCCATGTTCTTGGCTCTGTATATACCAGATGTCCATCTTATTTCACAAAAATGCACACTAGTCTAGCAATGCATGATGAGTAACTGTTTAAAATGAGCAGAAAACAAGAGGGGAAGTTACTTATATCAAGAGACAATTCCTACCCCTCAGTTATAACCAGTTCTGTTTACAGTTAAGACATCTAAGAGATATACAATTATCTAATGTATTTAAGTTTATGTTAATACAAACAGTACTCAGACATTAAAGTATTCCAAGTTGCTTCAGACAAATTAGCTCTACAATGCCAAAAGAAGGTTCAAACAATAGCAAAAGGTCATACGCCTAACAGACAGCACATCAGTTATATATATTACTATAATGCACAGAAAGTTAATAAAACAACAGTCATTTGCTGCCATTTTCTGAAGAATAAGAATATGAAACTTTGTTGCCTGACACCTGTGACTGACTTTGATGTTCAGTGATTTATCAGAGAATCAAATACATTATGAGGCATATGGCAAAATTATGAGGCACAATCAAAGATGTTCTCCAAACTTAGGGACTGCTAAACACTATAGGGAGTGCATTCCTGGATAGCAACTCAGCATATCTTGTTGCCTGTTAGTATCAGGAAGAAAAATTTAAAAAAACATACGTCACCCCACTGCTATAGACCAGCTTCATGAAAGAACAGATTCAATTTCTAGTTAGATATTGGCTGGGAAGGAATAAAGAGATAAAAAAGTCAGCACAGCATCACACCCTAGGACACTGCAGCTTCTTTGCTTTGGAGCAGGAGTACTGCAGTTCATTTATTCATTTTTTTCTTAAAGTAAAGAAACCACATTTCTTTACTGTAAGAACATAATGAATAAATACTGGAAAAGTGCACCTGGCAAAATGGCACTATATATGGATGCAGAGGTCACCTATGTAATAGGCTGACCATGTATGGAGCAATCCCAGGTAGGTAATTTAAGAGAGTCTGTTGGACAGTGGTTACAGCTCCCTCTATAAACTCAGGAATGTTTAACTACATATGGAACAAACTAGATGAAATGGTCTAATGAATTTCATTTGACAAAAATGTCCAAATCTGAATTAAAAAAATGATGCTCTGTATCAACCAGCTACTACTTCCCATATCTGGATTTGAATGTGCGTGGTGTTATATTACTATGGTTGTTTGAATATTACTTAAAGAATTGGCACCCAACCGGAAGGTGCACTTCATAGCATTGTTAAACTAGCTTGATGCAAGAATTATTTCATATGCTACAGTGCAGCTTTAATACAATAAAAGGAAGCCATACTGGGAAACAAGCTCAGTTATATGTAAATGCACATACAACAATAATTCCTGTTCAGTAACTTTTGTCAAAACCTTGAAGGATTACTATGACCATAAAAGCTCTGCTGTATTTGTTTAGCATATGCTGGCACAATTATGATAGCATTTAAACTATGCATGAGGTTCATCTTGCCAGGATAAAGAATACACATGCCACATATTTCAGATTTCTACAATACAGAGTCTGGAAAATTAAATATCCTTACTAAACTCACTTTGCATTAAATGTATTCTACCAGTCTTAAACTTTTGATAACAGCAAATGCTAGAAACCCAAACATGGGCATTTAACACATGTTTGATAAACCCTCTGAATTACATGGAATATGTTCTAGTTGCAGACAATTAGCTCATCTGGTAAAGTCATCTCTATCATGGTCATGTAGTTCATGATGAAATATAAGGTATATGATATTCTTTTTATTGCAGATTTGGACATGCCAACCTCAGTAGTGTGCCTAACATGCATGCCTCTAATAATTTTCCTTTGAAAAAGGTAACATTTAAACCACTGAGATACATTTCATCTTTAATCTAGATATACTGATCAACCCCAAGAGACACAATAATGGGCATGGCAGAGAGAGAATAACAGCTGGCTGTAGCAGCAGTAATATCTAACATCTTCCAATTATTGTAATTGTATTCTTTATAAAGTTAATGTATGCATGACAAGTAATAATAATTGCAATCCACATCTGCTGAAAAAAATGTAGTTTCACATAATTTGCATTTTTTCATTATAAATTAGACAATTGGAAATAAAGTTGACATTTCTTTTCTTTTTTTATGGTAAAACTTTTACTGAGACCATTCATTTCATATGTAGATACAATAATCCAAAATGAAAAGCATGTCCTGTCTGTTAAACACTTTATGGAGATATTCTGATGTACAATACATAAATTCATTATTAGAAAAGCTTATAAGAGTTTAACAAACTGTCTTTGCAGTACACAAGCTGCTCTCGGTCATTCTCTCAGCGACGTAATGATGTGCCCATGTGTCTGCACCATACAACTCCTTAGTGTCATACGCATTGCTTAATGGCTATTTGGTCAGTACTGCCTCGATATAATGGATAATCCTGTGATTCTCACTGTTTCAAAATTTACTTTGTTTGACTGAACTCATCACAGAACAAATTCCCTTTCCTGAGATGCAGTGACCTCAGAGCTGAATAATAAAATGAGATAGTTCAGTGGACACATTTCAGTATTTAGATGTTCCAGTAAGATTTGGGCAAGCAACATGCCATTTTATATATATATATATATGGCCTCATGGATCAGAACATCCAGTCTTCTGTTAATATTTTACTGTCTTTCAGTCAGTTAATGAGTTAAGGAATTTTCAAATAAAAAGAAAAAAAACATGTTTGCTGTAATGAGTATAACAAATACAGTGTATATCCAATCCCCATATGTTTGCAGGCAGTTTATCATCTGGTAGCACAGCAGAATTTTTGTAAGGTTACTGTAATTTGTATAAAATAGAACAACCCCATTGATGACAGTCTCTGGCAAATTGTACTTTAGTTAGTACTTTTTTCCATTTTCAAGTGTTACCTGAATTACTAGATTTAGTTTTATGCTTGCTACTAGCTTCAGGTAAATGGAGCAGTCTGACAAGCCAGAGGTCCTCAAGTTGTACGTATATGTTATGGCTCTCAGAGTATTTCTGTTCATGGCATACCATACTGGATGACTAATCTGAATCTGCAGATAATTTGGCTGCTGTTCCAAGAACAGTGATTAATTATACCCATATAACTGGTAACCAAAAATTATTATTGTCTGCTGTAAAGTTGCAGCACATAATTAGTACCCTTTTTTGATGAGCAATATGCTGTTTGAAAACAGTCTATCTGACTGAAATATTTACTGGAAAGGTCCTGAATTAATGAACATTTGATAACTAGTATTTCTATAGCAAGTAGCACTGCAAACAGAAAAGTAAAATGAATTGCCATGAGCTGCTGTTGGTACTTTTCTTCATCTTCATGCTTTACCCCTTAGCTCTAATTGTGAGAATTTGGATCTGCATTTAGGGGATGGGAGGTGAGAAGGGCAGGCAGTTTGGCAAGGATGGCAGACTTAGAAGGAAGCATTGAATAAGAGAGTTAGGAGCAAACATATTATAAGCAGGCAGAGATAGGGAATGTTTAAAATAAAACAAACATATAAAACATTTTGGTTGCATGCTGATAGTAGGAAATAGGAAGTGGAAACCAAAAAATGATTTAAGTATAGGTCATAAAAACATGGGTACACTGGATAATTGCACATAAAAAAAGAAAATCTTTATAGACGAAAGATATACCCCTGGATTCATGAAGCTCGGCGCAAGGCCGGTGTAAGGCCTGCGCCGGCTGTGTGGCGTATAAATGGTGTAGTAGCGCCATATGCATATTAATGAAGGTGCACCGCTACCACATCCACGTGCATAGGACTCGTGCGCGAGTGCATGGGGCGTTACTAAGCTGCGCCCGGAGGCGTGTCAATGTTGGCTGGCGATGAGCAACCTAAACTGCTGAATATTATAGCCTGCCTGCAATAGTAATCGCACCTATCAGTGTCCGTGGATAATGAAACGTATGCAAAGCATGCAAGACAGTTCCCGGCCACACAAAATGGAGAACAAAACAGAAATGCACGCAACATAATATGAGTTTCCGTCCATGGAACAAATGACATTTAAAATCGTGTGTCCGTAATGTACTGCACTGTCAGAAGTTATACCCAGTGGAAGTGAAGTGCATCATGTCAGCGCGCCGCCAATACACATGTCTAGCCCCATGGGTATGGTCACCAGCAGTCCCACAGTGGTAGTGATAGTACACAGCAGGGCAGTTGAGGCTATATAACAACCGTAAAGAAACCTGACAGTCCATATTGTATACCAAACACACACAAACATATGTATATTAAAATGTGCTATACACATGAACAGGAACGTAACCGTCACATACACATAGGATGCTATATGCGGAACCAGGATATCCAAATGTAGAACCCATGCATGCAAATGCAATACGCAACAACCCCTGTATAGCACATAACCCGCACCCATGTCCAAATGTCCACCAAATCCAGCTACCAGCCTTGCGCATCTGTACACCTACACATAGCGGGTATTCCCCATATGTAGTAGGAAGTAACGTCCTAGGCAGTGTCCGGATTGCAAATATGTATCCCATGTTTGTAAACATCCTATCACAGATACGTAAATCCAAATGCCCGCGCGTTAATGTTACGGCAAAATGTGTGTACATCCCGCGTGGGATAAGTAACCTGTTGAAACCTCAGAGTTGTTTACATGCCACGGTGTCCATTACTGTACACATCTGGACAAAACATGTATGTGTAGTCATGGTACTGTTCAGTATCTACACAGACATGCAATTCATACTACGCAGGATGGAACAGCTGTCCACCATGCAGGTCACCCCACTAGGGTTGCCACCTGTTCAGATGGCCAAGGTGGGACATCCCTTGTAGAAATGTGAGAATTTGCAGGATAAAACATACCCCCGGCCTGTGCAAAGTACAGAATTACACATGTATGCCAAGATAAAAGCTATTGCCATAGCATTTGAATAGCTTATGCTATTCCAAATAATAATTATGTGTACCAGATACAAAATACCTGTATCATGCAACTAGTACAGAAATGAAGAAATATATTATTGTCTTAAAATCACAGGACATTTGCCATGTCTTAGGTGTCATCGCAGGACACAACTGTCCAAAGTGGGACCTCCCCTCGCAAACAGGAACAAGTGGTAACCCTACTCCCCACTGAATTATCAACAGTATATATTCAACTCAATCACATACCGACACCACCTCTCAACCTATTACAGCAACAAAACCTGGACAAAGCCTAAAAGGATGGGTGGACAAATAGGGACAGATGTAATTACTGCTCTCACAAGCTTCGAAAGTTCAAGGAATAATAGTATGTACATAAGCAGAAAATGTTGTGAAGGATGTGGGGTAGTCCCCAGTATTACAGAGGTCCGTACATATATACTGTAACAAGCCGTCACATATGTTGACTGTACTACTGCATACCCATAGTTAATTAATAGTTAAGTCATGTGCAAAATAATAACTCTCGTAAGAATGAATACAGGAAATAGTCAAATGTGAATGGGAACACCACTCACCGTGGATTATGTATCGTAACCGCCCCCACCCATATTATGTATTGCCAACATCATAAGCTGCTGACAGGTGCCCAAACACCTGTGTCTGTAAACACAGATTAAATGTTTAAAATGGACAAACCCTGTCCATGTGCTTTGTCTGACATTTGAACACGGTCAGGGAAGTTCCGTTCACCAGGCGGACAAGCCTAAACCCAAATCACCACATGAACACCCTGACAATTAAAGACCTGTATGTGTCAGGACTATAAGCCTTTGGGTTCTGAATATCCCTGCAGTGATGAAATATGCAGCGTGGGTCCAGAGCAGTAGGGAATAGGGAATGTGTAACATGTAGCACCGCATTTTTCCCAGCAGGAGAATGGATGCCTGTGACGTAAGTGAAGCGGTGAGGCATATGTTAATGTAGCTATGTACTATGGGTATGCATATAAATGAGTCAGAACACCAAACGTATAGTGGTTACAGCATCCGGCCAACGTGAATGCAGTCCCGGTTGAACAACGACTACAGCACATATAATGTGAAAGTGTAATGAATGCGTCTGTGCTGTACAGACAGTTAAATATGTAAAGGTGAGCGTGTGTTTCAAACGTCCGTTAACCGTATTACAGATAATTACTGGTACTGTCACAAGTAATAAAGCCCATGTAAGCACAAAGACTTAGTAAACATATGTAACCCACAATAAGGATATGCATGCGCCTGCGTAACCCACAATAAGGAAATGCAAGTGCGCCTGTGCGTGTGTGATCTGCTCACAGCATAGTAAATGAATGCTGTTTCCCCCATGTTAGTTATACATGGCTCAAACCTGTTAACCTCGTAAAGTATGAAACCGGACAAAGCCATGCAAACTACCAGTACAAATAGGGACAAACACCAGATATGTGCCAGAACAAACATAGAAAGTGGATAGAATAACGGGTGTGTCAGTAGCATGGATTGTCTGAAGGGTATGCAGTCATAACCTGAACTGCTTGCCAGAAATCCCCACTGTAAGTCTCAAATGAAATGCCACGACATTGCCAGATAGACACAGGTTTATTTAAAACACAGCGAAGATAAAGGGGCAAGCAGCTGTACACTCTGACAATCTGTATAGTGGAAAGGTATGGTATGGATATAGATATATGTGTATACACATAATCCACAGACGTAAACCAAAGCAAGTTATGAAACGAGGATTGTACATGTATATATGTATACACAACAGACTTATGTCCCGTAGATATGACATATGTACATAAATAGGCGATGTTATATCTAATATGGGTAGACAAACAGACATGCAGGAAAGGTGAATAAACCGCAGCATTCCAAACCATTGGCCAGAAAGTGACAGTCCAGCAAGTTCTACACTTTAAACATGCAGATAGGTGTCCATTGCAGGACTCCAAAAATTGAACCTTACGTAGTGTCAACCGACATTGACGCAAAAGAAGTGACCGCAGCAAATACGAAATAGCTGTACATGCAACAGTATCAGGTGCAAGGGTGACGACACATGTGTCGATAGAATGTATGACGTACGAACTGATATCGGAGAGTGGGGAGTGCATATAAGTGTCTCCACACTTCAGTACCGCACACATTAAACATGTGTAATGGGTACTGTAGAGGGTTGTCAGGTATGGGAATCATGGGTATGCAGAAATGGGCCTAGGTGTTGTTTGGCAGGGATTTCGTAGGCCCGCCCCGTGGGAGTGATGTGGGTATAGCACACTCCTATATTCTCAATAATGGGGCAAACCATCCACTGGATATTGCGGAAACCATTTTGGCAATATGTAGGGCCCTATATCAGTGTCATGTAGGCGATTATCATGGATGGACATGTGTACGACCAAGATGGTACCCATAACTGGCAAACTGTCAGAATAACACAGCTGCACTAAGGCATAGTACATGAAATACAAATAGGGACTATATTAGATATACCCCAGACAAAGTCAGAACGTCGTGAGAATACTGGCGTACCCATGAATATGGATGTTATGAGTGTTACTAATCATGTAATGGAAATGCCAGACACTATTATCTACCGCACAGTCCGTAATGCCTTGCCAGCAATTTACCAGAAATACACATCACTATGACAAATGTAACAAGGTCAAACGTCAGGGCATTTACCCATAATGTGTACAGGTAAGGGGTATGAAGGTAACCTGTCCAAAATACATGTACAGAACTAGTGATACTAGGTGGACAGGTGAGAAGAAAGACATCAGGACAAATGAGAAAACATGTACAAGACACGCGTATGTACTCCAACAAATGTGAATGACAACGTATGCCCTGTGAATGTCAATGTGGAAGGTTAATAGACACAAAAGTAATGTGTCCCTCAGGGTGTCATGCAGTGTCACCGTAACAATGTCCAGTCCCCCAGACACGTATGTGAGCTCTGCCACTGACGGAAAGCGCAAATACCGGCGCACACATACGGTACATGATAGACCAATTAGTGTGGATAAGCAGCTGTTGGCCTGTGTGAGGAATACAACTGTCTGGGTGGGTGTGTCCTGCAATATAAATGTAATGGCATGTGGCCTGTGATGCCGCCATACAGTGTGTGTATTGGTGTCAGAAAGATGATATTTTGTTACAGACACATACTCCGCAACTGTACAGATTTACGCAGAATGTGCAGAGTTCTGCCTCATATGTTTGGTGTGTTCCACGTAACAACAGTAACATTCTGGCACTTTCATGATAACTGAAGACATGAAATAATGACAAACATGTGAGTAAGACACCAAATCCGACAGAAAAGCCATACTAATGCAAAACCTATTATTGTGTCAACTATCTACGTTTGTAAGATCAACATGTCAATACTGCCCCTATGTGTCCCACTATCAGATAAGGCCTTGTCCAGCAACTTGCTCTAGGAGGTGGAGTGGTATGAACAGAAACAGATCCATGTGTGAGGAAACAGCAATATCGACTGCAAGATAACGCAGAAGGTATGAAATGTGCTGCAGTAGGACGTGCAGTACTGTCCGCAGGTATGTGCTGACATGTCAAATGACACATCAGTCTACATGAAGAACCTATAGGGCTGTCACCTTTACAAATGATGATAGTGGGACATACCCAGAGCCATGCACACATCACAAATAGACATACATACATCAAAACTAGGCCATGATTTATGAAGCCTTCGGCGTGTACGAGTACAGTGAGAGTACAGCAAGGATAGATGTCTGCCAAGATATACAGCAAACGCCTGTAAGGGCGTGTAACACTGCCCGTAACACAGACGTTGCATGGACAATGTTGGGAGTTGCAACATACCCCATTGGTATGTGAAAGCTATGCAAATATGCGATACATGAAACAGTCAGCTGTCCATGCAAGAGCAGAGTTATGGGCAGAAAATAGATTTTATATATATATATATATATATATATATATATATAGAGAGAGAGAGAGATACAGACATACACACACACACACACACACACACACACACACACACACACATGTGGCAGGGCTGGTAATTGAACCTACACATGACTACCCTATCACACTACAGCATGATGCATTTACAGAACACGCTACCGAGATTACTAAACACAGCAGACACACAGGCATTCTACTAGGTGCGTGTCAACATCTGCAAAGACAAAGACGTCAGCAGGATACATCTGTGTTGCGAAGCATCTAAAAGCATAACCTGAGTCCCCAGGCGGATGGGAGCATACACGCACACACACACACACACACACACACACACACACACACACACACACACACACACATCTGGCAGGCCTGGGAATCGAATTTACACCTAACTACCCTATCACACTACAGCATGATGCATTTACAGAACGTGCTACCAAGACTACTGAACGCAACACTCCCAGAGGCATACTTCTAGGTGGGTGACATCATCCGCAAAGGCAAAGATGCTGATAGGGAATGTTTAGAGAGTGAGCAGTCTGAAAGCATATTACCGTCCCAAGGTAGACGTACACAAACATGCCAGTGCTGTCAACTGGCCAACTAAATATCTACGGAGCACAACAACACTGAATAGATACGGGATGCGCCACAGACAGTACACCCTTCAAGAGAGCAACAAGTTTGTTCAATGTAGGCATCCATCGTGACATTGAAATTGGACATCTGGTGCCTGGATGACCACCATGGCTATACAGGATGTCAATGGCCATGCCCACATGCTTAGTATCACACGTCTGTTTGGAATGCACTGTGTGTCCATCTACACAATGGTGTACTGGGCATGCTCGCACACTTAGCTGTTGCAAAGGGCCAACTTGCATGCACATGGAGTCTAATCACTGAAGGGCACAGTGTGGACTGTACTGTGTGTCCATCTACACAATGGCATACTGGGCATGCTCACACACTTAGCAGTTGCAAAGGGCCATCTTGCATGCACACGGAGTCTAATCATGGAGGGGCGCAGTGTGGAATGTACTGTGCGTCCATCTACACAACGGCATACTGGGCATGCTCACACACTTAGCAGTTGCAAAGGGCCATCTTGCATGCACACGGAGTCTAATCACGGAGGGGCGCAGTGTGGAATGTACTGTGCGTCCATCTACACAACGGCGTACTGGGCATGCTCACACACTTAGCTGTTGCAAAGGGCCATCTTGCATGCACACGGAGTGTAATCACGGAGGGGCGCAGTGCGGAATGTACTGTGTGTCCATCTACACAACGGCATACTGGGCATGCTCACACACTTAGCTGTTGCAAAGGGCAATCTTGCATGCAGATGGAGTGTACACACAGAAGGGCACAGTAAGGTATAACTGCCCTCACGCACAGGGCGGTCACACATGCAGTGACCTGTACACACACAGCTGCCATCACAGCTGTCACAGGTGCAGGTCACACACGTACACACTGCAGTGTACACTGTAGCTGTCAAGTCAGCACCATGTCGTTGGTGCAGCACTACACAGCCTTATGGTCCAACAACACCATGTGACACATGACCACTGGGCTGTACAGTTGTGTACACCAGCTGTGCAGAGTACACAAGTACCAACACCAATGAACACACATCTGGGTATGTCATGCATGTGATTGTGTGGATGTGTGCATGGACTGCACACACAACACATACATACATGGCTTTTGATGTACCTCATGCATAACACTGGCCTAATCAATGCTACACACGCAAATTGAATGTGGGCCCATGTCTGTTGAATGCTCTCACTACAGGGGGTAGCAGTGTTGACCAGGACACATACCCTTGTACTGGTCGCCTGTGACACCCGTGATATCATACCGCAGTCCATGTGTTATGTATGTCAACACACATGTCCAACAATAGCAATGCATACAAACATGGCAACAGGAGACACATGTGACATCTGTACTGTGCATGCAGCAAACATGCATGTGCAGTGGCCGATGTCCATAACATAGTTGCACCTACCTACGACATGCAGATGCAATGCAGACCCATCATTGACATCTGTATACAGTGACATACAAACAGCACGTATGGAGGGATGTGTGTACATAACATGGTGAACCACCTGTCTAGATGTATGTGTGCAGGGGGTGGCTCACAGTTGTGTCACACACCATCCTATCATGCCATGTGCTAACTGTACACTATGTTGCTGTTACGTGACGGTGCTGCCATAATGCATACACAGCGGTCAGGTGTTAACAACTATATGTCATATGGCACCTGTAACACCTACAACCTCTCATGTGTATATAGCAGCACATTTGCCAGATATTGCGTTGGTACACATAATGCAATCAATACCGCTGCATGTCCATCAAAGGTGTCATCATATGGCTGGTGTATCATTCCCAGCACTGCCATGTGTGTCTGAATGTGTGACCAGGGATGCCACATATCGCGGGGAATATGTCCCAGTTGCTACACATCCCTGTACACCATTGTAGAGAACTGTACATACGTCAGTGTGGGAAGCATGACGTTCACCGGTGAGGTGCATCACACACATCGGCTGTCCGTATACACATGTGTGATCACCACAGTGTGTGTGTGTCTGTATGTATGTCTGGTGCTTGGTGTGAGTGTGTATGCTAATATATGGTGGGAAATTATCACTGGCCCCACGTGTTGACTAACCCATAATGGTGATGCATTGCACAACCCTGTTGATGCCATAGGTCCCAGCTATACTGGTTACCTGTGCATGTCCCTTCTCTGTGGCATGTCATGTGGGTGCATAGTACTGTGAGGGTGATGACCACAAAGGCAAGGGTCCCCAGCTGCACACTATGGGGTGTGCATTATAGTGGTGTACACCCCGTGACTGCAGCCATGTTCATGTACTGTTACAGGGTCCTACTGCTGCACAGTGTGGCCTCCAGCTACCAAGTGACACCTCACATCATCATTGGCCAGGCCACTGTGTACAACCCCTGCACCATGTCACCATACCTGTAATGTGTCCTGCTATGTATGTCAGGTGCAGTATATGTGCGGACATCTGTGTCATGTTTGTGTGTCCAACAGTCAGGATGAAGGTACATGTAGCATGCTGATATTTGCCAGACTTGCCTGTGTGTACTCCACAGTTACACATGGGGGACTGCAAACACTGTTACCTGTAGGCACATACAAGTACACCATAGGAGGGAACTAGGGTATCACAACCAACATGGTGCTACAGATGTAACCGAGACACATACCGTGAACACATCACAATGCATGCTGCACCTGCACTACATGGTGTGACTGGTGCATGTCGACAGTACACAACCTATGTCACATACACAACTCAGTATTCACACACAACCACTGCAACATACACATCCCTCACTATGCATACACAGGTATTACATACACCTCTCACTATGCTGTTCACCCTGTGCATCAGAATATTTGTGCATAACCCTGCACCGATGGTGTGGATGACAGGGATGCAGCACAGGCTTCATCATATGCACAGGGTGATATGTTTGCCAGGGCATAGGCTGCACACAACCACTGCAACATACACATCCCTCACTATGCATACACAGGTATTACATACACCTCTCACTATGCTGTTCACCCTGTGCATCAGAATATTTGTGCATAACCCTGCACCAATGGTGTGGATGACAGGGATGCGGCACAGGCTTCATCATATGCACAGGGTGATATGTTTGCCAGGGGCATAGGCTGCACCAATGGATAACATCATGTGTGTGTGTAAGGGCCAGTGAGTTGACTGGACATGTCTGTGCAGAATGCATGTGGATGTTGTGGAGCCTACAGTGGTGTTTGCTGTGTGCGTGTATGTGTGTACACAGTTCTGCCATTTGTGATGCCTACACGGGGTATAAATGACAGCCCCAGATTGTACAGTGCAGGTTGTACAGCTCACTGTGTCTGTCCATGGCCACGTGACCTGTGCCTGCCTGGGGTTGCACGGGCACTACCAGGTGGAGGTACAGAGTGGCTACTGTCCAACGACACATGTTCGCTGGAAACGTGTCCCCGCTGAGACCGTCCAGGGCCAAGTCCACATGGCCTGCTGTGTCCTGGTGTTGACAGCGCAGCAGCAGCTGCACTGCTACTGCTACTGGCACTATGGGAGTGAGCATGTGAGGTGGCACGCTCACGTTGACCTACACTAGGTGGTGTTGCTGGCCTACGTCCACGTGGCCTACGCCTCACTCCTACCAGGTGTTACAGCACAGACAGCTCCCGCTCGTGGATTGCCATGCCTCGGTCAAGGATTCCGACCATTTTACCTAATCGCCTATCCAGAACATTAGCAATCTGCTGTTGAGCATTTGCCAATGCCTGGATGTTGTCATTTAGGGTATGGATAGCAGCCCTCTGCAGCCTCTGCCCTTCTCTGTTCTGCCATTCAGCAAGTGCCTGTGCCAACATTACAGTCTGGAACATGCGTCTGGTGATACCTGCTGCTGCACTCTGTCCTGCAGGTGCATGTCTGCCAGAGGTCCTCCTATGAGCAGCACTGGCCACATGCCTGTGTGGCACATCTGCAGTCATTACACTGACATTATGGTGTGTAAACACACCTTCTGTAGCCACCGCACGTTCCTGTTCCACGCCAACAGATGCTGACTGTCCTTCCTCTATGGCCACCGGTGATGCGGTATGTGTTGGCAGCAGAACTGTGTGTGGGGAAGAAAGGGACATAGCTGGGATGGTAACCATTGGCACAGATTCAGCCCCTGACAATCCTGCCTGTACCTCATGCATATGTTCATCACCGCTAGTATCTGTGGGGACACTAACATCAGATGGACCGCAGGAGGGTAATGCACCTACATCACCTGTGAATGCAAAGAAATACTGTAAAGTACAATAGACACAGACACACACACACACACACACACACACACACACACACACACACACACACAGACACACACACAGACACACACAGACACGCAGACACACCATGCATGTGATTTGTCAGATGGCATGCAGCATGTCTGCGATAGAGCAGAGGGCATGCAGCTCAGACATTAATAGTGTTAGTAAGCAAACCTCCCTGGGGTGCACACTACAGCAAGCAGGTGTCATATCAGTAGCCATGCAGTTCACACAATCATGGTAGTATGCATGCATCCCCGTGATACACCATATGGCCCAGAACAGGATAACAGTACACATGGCTAACGTGACCTTGACATGTAATTTGTTGACATGTGCATTAACATGCATGCATGTTTGACACAATGGTGTCCTGACACATGGACAGCATCATAATGGGCTTCACATTGCAGTGTTGTGTGTATGCCCTACAGATAAAATGCATGTTTAGCAAATGTGCATGAGCATGGGAGGGTAGTGTGAGCCATCTACATTGCTATACAGTGTGAAGTATAGACACTGTGCCATTGCATGGCAACATGAGGCATGTATGTTGCTGTAGAATGCATAATATGTACACATTGCATAGCCATAACTGCAACACAGTCGTGATGTTCGACAGATCGTATATGGTAGACTTCAGTGACACCTCCAGTAGCTGTGCACAGGCTTTTAGGTTGTCCACTGTACCACAATCAACTGTATAATCGGTCAACTAAGGCTATAATTGGACCATGTGTGGACAATGTGCAACAGGGTGTATACACATCCCATGTACAGTGTGGCTACATGTCTCTGGCCATCCCCCATGGCCATGTGTGCACATGTGGTGGCCAATTGTGTATGATGGGCATCTTCTCCACATGTCTGTGCAGTCCCATATGACATACACCCATACATGTCAGATTTGTCACATTCCACAGGTCTATACAGACAACGGGTTGTATGTTTGGTATGTGGGGTATAGGTCATGTGATAGTGTGACAATATTTCAGACAAAACACTACATGTCTGGGACATGTCAGGTGGCACATCACAATGTGTGCACCCGATGCAGGGGCATATGACACAATGGTGACACTTGTGGGCTGCCCATATCACAGCTCACTGTGTGGTACTGTGTGCGTACTACACATGTTGTTCCAATGCATACTACATATGCCTCCATTGTAGAACACCTCCTCCATTGTATGCACAGCTGACTACACATGTTGCAATGACAAGTACTGTGGTTTCATGTCTGTGTATCATTATGTGTGAATATATTGCACATGGGTGGCGTGTGTGAATGCATGGTGGTGCGACCTGCATATCATGACTGGAACAAACATCAGGTGTGCAAGTGTTAACTGGCCACATGGCAAATAGATCTACACTGTAACATGCCTGATACTGATGACAGTCTCACCAGCAACGGAACCATGTCTGTGCGGCACGCCAGAGGTACCTGTATAGGGGTGACACACCAGTATGAACAATATCCATGACTGTATGACAGCCACAGGTTGCACTGTGCATGTGCACACATTCACCTGTGTAATAGCATACAGTATGCACATGTGTGCATACACAATGTAGCATACAGTAGTATGCAGCATGTGTGTCCACATACCTGGCATATGTTGTTACTTTACATTATGTACAGTGACACATGCAACTACATGGGATATAATAGCCATATGTGCATTACTGACTTACCAGGCAACTCCCGGCTCATTGGTTGGGAGACACCCACCTCCACGATGGCAGTTAGTGTTTCTGGATGCTGTTCCCTGGGTGTCCCCAGACTGGCCAGTAGCTCCTCGGTGTGTGTGAGTGAGGTCTGGGTTGGTGGCCCACCACCTGTTCCACCTTGTTCCCTGGCGATTGCAGTGGCATGCTGTTTTGCATGTCATATCAGGTCCGTGCAGTGTCTGCGCACCTGCTGGTAGGTGCGGTTATGGCCACCCACATTGTTCACCCTCCTGCGTAGATCCTGCCACAGGTTATCCCGCTGCTGGGCATGCTGTGGCACATGGCTGAACAACAAGTCATAGTTGTCATGGAGCTGTGGGATGAGGACATCATCCTCCTGGCGGGTGTATGCTGGGAGGCGTGTACGGGGCATTATCTGTAAAACATAATGATGGTGACAAGTCACAGTTTCAGAGATGTACAGAGATACTGCTGCACATACATTTCTATGACATCTACTGCATCTACACAGTTATCTTTGCAAAGCACCATGACACTGATACGACTGACGTGTTTGTGACACACATGTCACACCCATTATGCATTGGATATCATCACCATATATGTGTGTCACCTCATTACAGTGTTCATACTCCATGTACATGCTGCCTTGCTGTGGGCATGTCTATTTGCCTGCACTTGTGTTCTTACCTATCTGCACATGCCTCGATGTGTCCACGGTACTACTGTTGACCTGGATGCTGTGTATATGTCACATATCAACACAGACACAGCCAGAATGGACTTGAGCAGTGACAATGCACACAAACGCATGGACACCTGTACATGCATGTGTTTTGCCATATACATCTACACAGCACTGTACAACTGTTCAACATCCTGACACGGATCGCCTGTATTACACATGTGATAGACATGGGACAATGGATAGTCAGACGACATTCGCAGGGATGGTCATCAACCATAGCATGTGCGGGCATGGTTTCCACACTGTTACAGACGGCCATTGTGCCAACGTAAGCTGCATCAGTGCCACATTACTGATCCAGTCAGTTGATAGTACATCTACCATGCGGCCATCACACCATGTATGACTGGGATGACATCTGCAGCTTTGATGGACAGGGTTGCATGGTATGGTGGGAGTATGTCACATATATGGCACAGGGATCTGTCCAGCCTGTGGCAATCCTAGTATTAGGACAGTGGCTGTCCATGACATATGTCATATAGATCAGGATATGGACATGTAGCATGTCCATCATCATGGTGTAGCAAATGTCCTTCTGCAAGGTAGACGGCATGCTGCATAGTGGAGGTGTGGATTGTGAAGGCTGATATCGCACATCCATGCATAGCCATTACCCCTTACAGGTGGTATGTGATCCAATATTGGTCACCACAGTGCTGTATATGCCTGGCCACTGATCGTCGTGCTCATGGATGGCACCCTGACATGACATGCGTACCTCAGATGACTACCTAAGGGGCCTGGAGATGTCACCATGTCGGGGGTGCACTGCACAGCACCATCCCTTACACAGTGTCCATAATGTTGACCACAGCCTAGGTAGCAGTTTATGGGTACAGGGATGTTCACCTAGCGGTGACACTGCTGGTATCATCCATCAGACTGTGCACATATGTCACACACCTCACACACACAGCTCATTCTGTATGTTGTTCACAACACTGACACAGCTAAACTGATTGGTCATGGCCATTCACAGCCTTACATACACAGATGCCTAACATTTGTGTGTGTGGTATGGGCTATAATGAGGGTGGGGTACAACACATTAGCCCTGTTCTACTGTATCTGGCACAGATGTGCTGTGCACATGTCACTCTTGTACCTTTTGCAGTTGTGGGTCTGTCAACAGGCCACTGGTGGAACACACCTGTGACATGCAAAGGTATTTGTAATCAAATATTCGTGCTATCTTGTACATCTGTACTGCTAACATCTACAGTGCTAATGGTTCATGGACATGCACACCATACTCAGCAGGGTTATAGTGTGGTGCCACCCTAAATGACTGTCATCACCACTTGTGGGTTGATATTATCCAACACCCTATCTGTATTGTATGGTCATGCTAGGCACTTGTTCAGAACATGTGAGCATGTCATGAGCTAATGATTACTATAGCGCCCATTCCACACCATTTCCCACAGGTACACTGGCTGTCCTACACTTCCCAGCTTGCTTAAGGTACGACAGCTGTTGTACACATGTAACGCACATATCCTGTGGGACATGGTTGTAAATGCAGGCATGTCCAACTGTCATGTACCAGTGCTACTGCCTGTCTATATGAGGGATATGTCGTACATGTGGCAATAGAGCAATTGTCTCATGTACACATTCAATGCTCACTTCCCAACATACGGCACTACAGCCTGTGGGGGATGCACGTCTGCAGCCGTTCTGGGCCCATAGCTCTCAGGTGTACCTCATTACGGGGAACGTGCCTCATTTGGGGTTCTAAAAGGTGCATGTTCCTCAAGGTTCCACATTGGAAGGGTCTGTCACACATTCATTGTTGTACATAGTTTACCTGCTAGCCATGGCTAGATAGATGAGAATCATAGTAATTCATTGGAATATCTGTTTTATACATAACACCAGCCTATTTTAGCCATCATATGCCCTTCCTAGTTGACGCTGTTAGTAAGCCAGTTGTAAGTGTTCCACGTTTCGCCCATTTGTCACACTATATGAGGGCTAATGTTCCTCATTTTGGGAACAGGAGGCTGACACCTATGGCTGGGGGTAATGTTGTTGCCAACCCTGACTGCACCTGACAGTCATTTGGGGATGTGTAACATTCGCAACACATCCCACCCATCACATAGTCTCACATAATCTACACCACTGGCCACACCTACGAGGACAACCTGTGTAGTACGTCTCCATACTCACTGTAGGCACCAGACGTAGCCCTCATCATGGAAGACAACATCACCAGCTTATAGCCCACAGACTCATGTGTGCCCACCACATACAGCCAATAGTGTGTTATAACATTTACAACACACCAGTCATAGCTGACTCTGTAGGGTGTCACACTGCAGTTCCACACAGCAGGCTACACAAGGCGTTAGTCACTTACATCTTGCTGTCGAGTAACTGCTTCTGCAACATTACCTATGCACCCATGCCACACCTCACCAGGTACGATATGTCTGTCATTCACCATGTTAGTGTGACTGCCCTGTGATGCCACTTCACAGACTACGTGTGCAGGGACATGCAATAGCTCACCAGTCTTATAGCCCTGAGGGTGTGGGCCTAGCCCTGGGGAACATTTTGCATTCATCCAGACACGATACCACTATACAATGACCGACTGTGTCACTTCAACAGTTGCCTATGCTCCTATTGTCATTCCACAGGCATGTGGTATCTGTCCGCTATGACTGTCCTGGTCAAACACAATGCTGTGGCACAGATGACTTGCACCTTTCGGCCCTGGGAGTACAGCTCACATGCTAGGCTCTTGCTGCTGCTATACTGCCTGTCCTGCACAGTTTCCTATAACTGTCACTGGCAGGGTGGTAACTGGCATGCGTGACATGGGGTCATGTGACACATTGCTTGCATCTTCCCCTGTGACGCACGCAGGCAAGGCACACCTTATAGTGCACCACTCCAACATCTCTGCAGTGACTGGGACCTGCCTGTAGGCTCTGCAGAGCACTCCTGCAATGACAGGTTATAGATGGACCATACCTTCCAGGCACATACCTGGACCGGCACACCCACAGCTGAGGGGTTCCCATATCCCACTATGTTTTGCACACATCCTGGCAAGTTGCTTAGCACAATGCATCAGAGGTGCTCCACGTGCAACTAACTGTGTCCGGGACCGCTATACACATTGTAACAAGCGACAGAGTCAACATCATACCCCACGGGTAATATACCTTCTATGGTGGTATAGTGGACAGTGGGCCTCAGCTACTACTGATGTGTGACTGACACTACCCCACACTTCACTGGGATAGCCACTCATGTACCGACACATCCATGAGTCATACCCTCCACTCTGCTGGATCAACACATACACACCACCTCCAAGACCTACATTACCCTTGGCATGAACACTACCACCATGTGACTGGTGTTACACACCTGGGGTTATCCCCTCATTGGTGGATTCCGAACATATGCTAATCTACCTTGTTAGCCACATCCTGGAAACACACCCATCACAGCATACACAGTACATATGTACTACTACACCTACTACAGATGTCTGCTGATAGCGGTTGTTAACATCATGACGCCCGTGCAGATGGACAATGCACATACAAATGCTGACACATACCCCAGTGCACTTAATTAGCATGTACACAACTGCATGGATCATGCTATTCCACACAGAGCCATGATGGTACACACCAGATAACAGACGCCTCTCTGGTGGTCATGTTCCACGGACATATGATGTACAACAACAGGTGTAGGCTGTTGCACAGTGGTGTACATTCCCATGTGTGGGGTGGCTCACTGGTCAGCCGTGGTGGGGCCACAGGGTCCCTCATCACATACTCCAAGACTAGCTACGTAAACATGACTGCCACACATTCCGGGGTGTACCACCAGGCATTATGGTGTTATGTCAGTATTCAATGGCAACACCCACATCTGCTGTCACATACAACAGTCACTCAGGAACATTGCAGACCCAGGTATTGTTGACAACATGGTGGAGGATGGATTCAATGCTGACAGTACACCCTCTCACTCACTACAGGGCCACAATCCATACATGAACATTGTGGTGTCCCTGTGGTCACACCTACACAGTACTGACCTACATTCTATGTGTCCTGGGACACTGGCCCCATGTCACCTTCCAACGTCCCAGGCTGTGATGTCCACCAACCTCTGAATTACTTGTCTCCCCACTAGGCCACCATATTCAGTAATAGCCTTGTTTCAGACATTGTAGACCCTGAATGGCACACAGCAGCATTTATCACACTACACACAGGTGGCACCGCATTGCACGAGTGGAACAATAGTCCTACACACCTGACTGGACTGTTCTGTGTGGCTATGGGGCACATCGTCAAGGACGTCATTCTCAGAGAAATTGTTGGTCTCCCATCCTCTGCTGCCACCTGGGCTGGGCTTGTTAAGGCCAGAGCATGGCCCCTACACATGGTGGACTCCTTTCATACAGTTACCAGGGCAGTTGCTGATGGTACGGGAGTCCACACATCCTACATTGTCCTCTCATTGCCTTTCAGCACCATTCCCCATTCTGGTATTGACCACATACACATCCACCTGCACATCATACCCTGTGTCTCAGGATGTTATGCTATGTGGCTCATGGACAGGACACACAGTGAGGCCAGCATACCACAGTACCTACTACATGTCAGGTACTTTGGCATACCACAGTCCTCAGTCATAGGGCCCCTCATGTTAAGTATATGCTTCCCTGCAGAACAGGCTGGCACAGGGGACTTTCCCTGCATAGCTTTAGAACCCCTACATACTGGGCTCCATGATTGCTCCACCAGCTGATACTGACTCCAACCATATGGGTGTCGCTGTGACAGATATATAATATGACTATCATGGCATCAAGCTGCATGACACAAGGTGCATGCACATCACCTTTGCATTACACCATTCACCCACTGACTATCACATGGATGGTAGTCCCCTACATACATATCACATTGTACATGTTTGCAGTACACACATATGTCACACCCACTCCTGTGGTTACCGTATTGCCACTGTGCCGTGGATATCCTCCTACGTGGCCACACCTATCTGTACTGGGTGTGTAACTGGTACATAGGCACCCATTGTACCTCTGAACTCAAGACATCTACACACATTCAAGGGTACACCACTCCATTTAGGGTGTATCTTACACAACAGCTACAGCTTTACATGCCACAACATTGACACGCCATGACATTTACTGAGCTCCGACAGTTTAAATATGTGGCTGCACTATGGACACCACATCTGTACTCATTTGCATACTACATACTCAGGGGTGACCTCTGCTGATCAGACAGGGCCCATGTCCACAACATTATTGATGGATATACTCCTCATACGCAACATAAGTAGAGGCCACTGTGAGCAACATGCTCATGGATATGTGCACACACACCATAATGAGTGGGATGTGCTTCTGGGTTACATTCCCAAACAGGACACTCACCATGCTGTGGAACATAAGTCCTGTTTACATCACACAGGGACACTCAGTAGCACTGTTCATGTGATACCTCCCTTGGTGGTTGGGAGACACATGTAGGCCTGGGATCACTGCAGTGGCTGTACTGTGCAGTGGTGCAGGTGATACCTGGCTCTGCTCTTCACAGGACACTACCCTGGAGAGGTGCCACTAGTGTGAACACTGTAGTTGTGCTTACACATGGACTTGACAGACTGCATAGTACCCCACTATGCACCTGGGCGGCTATTACATGTCCTTTGTGCATGGTTACTTGGTAGCCCTTCCATTTAGTTTAGCTATCATGCTATTACTATGTCCCATACCTACAGGCCATATGTATCCTGTTATTGTACATACCAATAGACGATACCTGTGGTATGCATGATATGCCTGTTATGCTGTGTAGACTATTTGTCATATCTACCTATAATACTATACATTACACATATTTCACATAGTATCCCATGATGCAAAGCATACTTGCTCAGCGGGACCACCTTACATATGTCATTAACGTTATTTACTCATACACATGCATGCTGTGACAGTATATCAACATATACTATCCCCTGCTATGGCACTTCCTTGTTGGACATACCCTACCACTGACAGCGGGTTGTATGGCATTGTTCTGTTTAATGGCCTCATGTAGCATCCCTTCTGGTGTCTGTGCTGTGTATCTTGTGTCCCACTGCTGGACGCACAGATTCTACAAGTGTTAGTATGCTCAGCAAGACATCACTACATCAATACCTTTCCCCACTTTATGCATTGCGGGCACGTTTAATTAATGCAAACCAGGCTATACATACAGTAAAACTAATTAATACTGATCATGCTATACATAACCTTACATATCGGGCGTTCTACATACCTTGTTGTCGTTACGGCGTTTCGTTTCTATCTCTCTCACAGTGTTTCAACTGTTATTCGGTATGAGCATACGGTTTGAATGTCTGGCAAGTCATCCTTATATACGTCGATACCTGAAACGTGGATTCTTCCCGCCAATTGGTGTTCCTGAGTGACTAATTACTTGCATATCAGCTGTGCAGCTACTCCATTCGCCAATTACACGGCGACAGTGGGGTATAATTGGATACTCCACTTGGGCATTGCCTATTTGCCCTACCTTCGGGGAGACGGTCTGTATTGTGTTTTGTTATGTGTAACTGCAACTGCTATGCATGGAGACAAGTATAGTTTGGATTCATGTCCCCTGTGGATTGTGTGTGACAGGTAAAGTATTTGGTTCAACATGTGGGTGTACCTGTCATCCCGACGTCTGATAACGGAGTATTGCAATCAAAACCTGTAACATGGCTGTTTGTTCCATTATACAATGCCTGCAATTTTGCATGTTGCCTTTAATTGTGTCTCTCACACGGTATGTTGAGGGTTCTGCAGATGTAATTGACTGACTGGATGTTTGTGCTGCTATTACAGTTTGTATTGCTTTAGTTTCTAGTGTGGGGGATGTCGGTGGTTGTACATAACATATGCGGTTTGTGGGCCTTGCATTTCTACATATTCTGTATATATGTGTGTGGGCTCCGTCCCTAATTAGAGAGCTAACAGTTAGTAGACTTATGCTATGAGATTATAAATTGGGCCATTGTTAATTGGTTTCTATATCGTCTGCAGGTGAGCTTGCTACTTGTATACCTCTGTAATTGCAGCGATATATCAGGGGATATGTGTAGGTGACAGCTATCCCTTGTATTTCTGTCCCAGATATTTGCAGTCATTGTGGTTGTGTTGTTAAAAGAGCCTGTTTGCCATGGGTTGCCACCTTATCATATGGTCATTGTTGGACACTTGTGGGACACAAAGCGGAGTTTACAGGCCAACACGTAGCCACGGTCAGTACACAGGTAGCACATACTTTTATCCTCAATACATACCTATTGTTGTGTGACTTTGGATACTTATCATATTGCATGTAACATTAAAGTTTCTTACATACAGGCATAACTATTAAATACGACTGTTACATTATATATGGGACATATTTATGTCCTACCATCTCGGACATTTGCCCTTTGTACTGTTTTATGTCAGGACACACCTGCCCAGGGTGGGGATGTCCCTCCTACTGTGGTACAGGTAGTAACCGTATGCCTACGGCTAGCTATACCCACACCTACCATACTGATCTGCCTCTGACTTGGCACCAACATACACATGTTGCAGACACACACACACACATTACAGTCACACACAGCACCCTCAACGCACACTTACACAGACTACGGCACTCACAGAGACAGTTGAACACAGTACCTACGTGGACCGCGATACCATCAGCGGTGACTAACCGTCCCTTCATATCATCATACTATTACTCGCGGATGTACTGTTCCGGTACTGTGTTCTATCGGTCTTTCAGCCTCGTGGTTATGCATGTCGGTATGTTACACATTCCATGGTTGGTGGTATCCTATTTATTTGTACCTCCAAGATGTTATGAATATCATTGAACTATCTATTATATTTGCAGATATCGCTGAATCCATCTATATCACCATATATCCCTCTATTGCCCTTTCTATCTGTATTATATATATATATATATGCATATGTGTACATATATATATATATATATATATATATATATATATATATATATATATATATATATATATCTATCTATATATATATATATATATATATATATATATATATATATATATATAGATATATATATATATATATATATATATATATATATATATATATATGTATATCTGGCGGGGAACATGACAGGCACACAGCACCACCATATGCTGTAAGACTCATGTACTGTGCAGGTGTTGGCATTCCGTGTTGCACTGGCTGTTGTGTTTACAATGTCTGAGGGCTGCCTATGTAGGAGTCACACATTGGGCCACCTATACATTACAATTTACAGGTGGTCATGTTTGTGTGCCATCCATTTTACTGTGTGTGCAGGTGGAGAGGTGTCAGTCTGTAGGGGCCTACACCGTCAGTGTATGTGCTATACGTTCCCTCTTTGCCAAGGCGTAGGCATATTGGGCACGCCTCCGTCTGCCTACTGGGGCTGGCACAGTGTGTTCATGGTTTGAATCCCTCTGTGCCTGTACTGGCCTTGGCAATTGCGGTGGGCTATGAGGGCCTTCACCATTCTGTCCCTGCTGTAGCTGCTTCCGCAGGATCATATTATGTAGCATGGCACATACTATGACGATGTGGGCACACATGCCTGGAGAGTACTGCAAGGCTCCACCAGATGTACCCAAGCACCGGAACCGTGATTTCAGCATCCCAAACACACGCTCTGTGATGATTCTGGTTTGTGCGTGTGCCTCATTATGGCATTCTTGCATGGGTGTGTGTGCATTTCTGATGGGAGTCATCATCCACGGCTCCAGTGCATAGCCAGCATCCCCCACGAGATGGCCATGTGGGATGTCCCCTCTGACAAATACCTGATACAGCTGTGAGGCATCCCAGATATGGGAGTCATGGTAGCTTCCAGGGCTGCCAGCACACACATCCATGATAATGCCCTGGGCATTGCACACGACCTGGCAGTTGATGGAGTGGAATCCCTTGCGGTTTATGTAGCACATACCCTGCTCACCGGGTGGTGACTTGATTTGTATGCGTGTGCAGTCTATCGCACCCAGTACCTCTGGGTATTGTGCCACATGGTGGAAGTGATGCATATTGCTGGCCAACTCCTCCTGAGTTCTGGGGAAGTATATCTGCTCATTGGCATGTGGTAACATGGCATCCAGGAACTGGTGTAATACTCTGGATGCTGATGCCTGTGAGATACCCATTATATCTCCAGTTGGCCTTTGAAAGGTACCTGTGGCCAGTATTCGCAGGCTTACACATACCTTCGTGTCCACTGGGATGGGTTCCCCTCTGTTGTTTCTGGTTCTCAGGCGTGGCCGGCACAGCTCCACTATTTGCTGTAAGATGTCTATGTCAACCCTGTAACGCTCTACTATCTCCAGGTCATGTAGCCCCTGGTAGGTTACCCTTGATCTGAACACTTTCCTTCTCCTCCGAGGCCTGCGGTGGTTGTCGGCATCATCCTCCACAACACCGTCAGTCTCTAACACATGCCGATGAATCACAGCTATGGCAGCTCCCACCATGTACATTTTAAAAGTTCTCCGTGTGTTTACACCTATGGTGTGGTGTTTGGGAATACACA
>NC_056739.1:1033074511-1033132011 GCF_019279795.1 Protopterus annectens | reverse complement strand
TAGAAGGAAGCTGATGGTCACAGGCAGAGAGAATATACAAAAACAGGAATCATAAAGTGCTTCAGTGGTACAATTTTAATTTATTTTTGAAACCTTTTAGTTTGTGAATTTGTTTTTAGTGAAAGTGGTAACTTCTTCCAATGTTTGGGGATATAACTGAAACAGAGAGCATCTCCTGCAGCATTGTTTAACTGTAAGGTGACCAGTAGACGTTTTTCAGTGGAGTTTAATTCTGTGCATGATGAATACTGCCAATGAGATGTTTTTAAGGTAGTGGCAGTTATGAAGGTTATAGGTGAAATTATGGTCTGTGACTAGCTGGGTATAGATTAGGTGCTGTGATAGTTATAACCATTGTGTTGTTTTAAGGTGAGACAGTGGTGAGCTCTATATGAGAGGTTGGTAGCAAAAGTTGCTACTTTGTTGAAAGATACCTCTAAATTAGCTGTGTGGTTTGCAAATTTATAAATATGGCTGATGCATTTAGGAGTGTGGCAAGAATGGTGGCACTACACAAACAGCTGATTTCTATGCAGTTCTAATTTTCTTGTTGCCCCTTGCCTCATCCTATGGCACCCAGTCTCAGTGTCCCACATATATTGCCAGGTCTAATAGCCTTCTGCAACATCTCCACACTATTTCTATATGGCCTGGGAATGGTCTGGATCCTAAGGGCACACTGAAGGGGTTAACCATCTTACCATCTGTTAGGAGATTTTTCATTTCATGCCCTACTTCATCACCCTCATGTTCTTCTTGTTTGCATCCAGAGGCATACATACAATTAGGACAAGCTAACATATCTCCCTGCCTCTATGGCAGTTCACCCATATCCCTACCTTAATACCTCTTAGGACTCACCTCCTTCTTCACGTATCTTAGCCTTCATCTTTGATCATGTTGGGGTCACCCTCGAGACAGACCTCCCTGAGACTGAAATGCGTATCATTCCCTCACTGCTCTGTCTGTTGCCTGAGCTGATATCAAACCTAGGTAGCCTTGGCTGTACTCAGAAAGTGACTAATTAACTCCACTGCACTGGAGTGACAGCTTTTTCATGACATTCTAGGGTCAGCTGATAACACCCATGTCATCATTAGGGCCCTGCCTGTGCCACCCGGACACTAGTGCAAACCGGAAGTGTTTCCAATCCATCCACTACCTGGAGGTCTGCAATGTACAAAGTATTATATACAATGCACCATCCAAACAGTTCCCAAATTTCCTACATTTGTCATGGATCTGAACCCTACCAGTGATTCATATGGGGTGATTTCCCACAAGCACTTCTGTTACTGATGCTGGATATGCCCTAGTTCCATAGTTCGTGACCCCAGTATGCAAAGCACAGATCATGCCTGAAATGCAATACAACACTGCACTGTCACAAACCCACAGTATTATTGAAGGTGTGTACAGACTGATGATGACCCTACTCCCACTGCTTGCATTCCCTCTGCTGGCATGTTGCAGAAGGTTCCACAGACCTGCAGAAATAGAATTCTTGTTTGTGCAATTCTGCACAACATGGTGATAGCATACAGCTAGAGTAGATGATTGCCATCATGGGACCAGACAGACATGGGTACAGCAGGTGAGGATGAACCAGCTGGGGAGTAGTCAGTGGCAGATTAGGTGAGACAGAGGAGGGTATGATATGCTGAAACACTGGCAAAGAGGCTCAGATCCACAACTATGGGCCTGAACAGACAGAACAAAAATTAAAACTGATGCATGCAGCACTATACCCAGGTTTTGGTATACAGTGCATTGATCAGTTATGCAGTGCATAAGACATTACCCAATGATGTAACACAGCAGTGAATGCCAGACATTGTTCTCTTCATATGTGTAGGTAGGGGAGCATAATAACATGGATCAGCAACAGGCAAAAAAGCAGAATGAAAGAGTAAGGATAAGTACGGGTGTGCTGACATGTCAGGGAGATTGAGGTGAGCTGACTATACTGCA
Organism: Protopterus annectens; assembly: GCF_019279795.1. Lineage (NCBI taxonomy): Eukaryota > Metazoa > Chordata > Ceratodontiformes > Protopteridae > Protopterus > Protopterus annectens. The sequence continues at coordinate 1,033,130,040 of NC_056739.1, read as the reverse complement.
GAGGGAATGGGTAGATGTCCAGAGTTATTGGGTATTTGTTCACTATGGTTTCCATGAGACACAGCTCTAGCAAGTATGGCTGTATTGTACGTATGTGTCTGCGACCGGTGTTGTGGGACTACAGGTACAAACAGTGCAGACTATGAATGTCTTGGTCCATTTTGAAGAATAACACTGGCACCAATCCCTCCACAGAGATGAAGGTGAATCACAAGATGCTGATTGCCTGGCCATACCATGTGCCTGACTTCTATATAGACAGGCAGGCACACTGTGCTCTACCAGATTCACTGCCAGTGGGAGTTGTGCACAAGGTGGTTGTATAATATTTAAATCCTACTTGTCATATGGGGTGTACCCACAGTGCAGCCAGATGAAAGTGTCTGTAGTAATAGCATTGCCCCTATCTTATACAGGCAAATGACCCAACAGAGGCATTACAGGCGCTTATGTGTTGTCCAGCATGCCAATCAATTGGGTGAAGCCCTCTAAAACATCTTCCTGAATGCTGCATTGCACACCTCTCACCTTTGCCATGGTGGATTAGGCATTGACCTGTGCCTGTATGACTGCCTGACATCCATTGTGTAATCCCTAGTGAGATATTAGTTTAGGCAAGTGAGCTATGCTATTGATGGTGATGAGCCCTCTACTTCTGACCCCTGTAGTGATGTTCTGTGGTGGCCCCATTGCTAGCACATAGTCAGGGGACAAGGGTACTCCTTGTGTAGGGTGCTGGGTTTGGCCTATCTTTCTTGATGAACTAGAGAGATGGAGACAGCTCCACAGGTAATAGGACTGTGTACCTGGGCATGGGTGATGGTCTGCCCTCCACAGTTACCACTGTTGACATTGGTACTATTTCCTGAGCCTATCTTAGTGTTGCCCACCTCCATCATCATAAGTATCCAATGCAGCACTGACATCAGACATGCCTTGTTTTACAGCTGAAGAGCCCCATAAAATCTATGAAATAAGACAGATAAATGCTTATATGTAACACTGTTAATATGTAACAATCCCACTTTTTAGTGATGCAGCAACATTACAGATAACATGCACAGAATGTAAATATTCATAGCTTGTATAGTGTGACTTCATGCTTGCATCCAAGAAGTGCTTTTAGAGAGCACATGACTGTGTTTAGCAGCCCTAAGCACATTGCACTTGTATGATGCAAAAACATGTTACTGACATAAGTGAGTACTGACTTAAATCATCTGCGTCAATCTGCATTAATCTTGTGTGCAATCAGAATCTGCCATCCATGCTCAAGAATCTTGAGATCCTTCTGCTGTTTTGGCATCATGTATCTACCTGTACATGTGGAAAAACACCTATAATCAGTGAGGAGACTGATAAAAACATTTATTTTAGGCTCCACTTTCTATCTCAGAGAAAATCAGACAGTGTGTTGTGTTGTGCTGTGCACTGCAATAGCTGTAACTGTTTACATCATGCTATTTTGGGAGATGTAGGCTGGCAAATATGCTAATGAGGCAATTTAGGGGAATATCCCCAACTTACACATTTAGTGCATATGTACTAGCCCTAGACTATGCATTGAGGCTTGTACCTGCACATGTGCACCTGCATTGGTAGGTCTGTGACTTCCACAGGGTTGTATACTTCTTGACATTGATCTTGTAGACCCTATGGGTGCTATATTACCCCCACAGACACCAGCACATTATGTACAGGCCCAATACCTTGTTTCCAGCATTCTGGCCCCTTTGAGGTAGCTTTGATTTTGACAAGTGACTAGGAAGTGTCATTGGCCTTTGTCAGGCTGCCAATTGATGCATGTCACATGGTTTCTGCAGTGTACGTTGACACACATCCACTACCATTTTCCTCTGATATCAACCTGTGAAGTGCCATGGCCCCTTTAGAGGATGAGTTTCAAAGGACTTCTGTGTGGTGCCAGAGAGAACAATAAAATATTTCTCTACTTCCTATCCCACCACTGCTGTTAACACCTACTGCAGAGCTCATGAGAGCCAAAAGTACAAAATGGGTGCCTGGCATTGCCTTATCAGGGTGTTGAGCAATGTCATGAGCATTACCACTTGGATGAACACTGCCAGTATTATTAGAGCAGCCTATAGAGACATTGCCTTGACCTTCTCCAACAAAGGGATGAAGAGGTTAGGGAGAGGGAGGCACAGGTCTACATTAAATAGTAGTAACTATTTGGTGGTTGCTTATATATATAGATAGACATTCTTGTTCAGCTAAATACAGTTATTTGTGTTCATGGACATATTTCTTTTTTTAATCTCTATTTTTCAGTAATTGGTAATACAGAAGAAAACAGGCCGATGTGCTAGAGATGGTAAGCAAGACTTTGAGACATTGGGCTACATACAGGAAGTTGAAATTATGGCTTTACGTCTTCTGGGCATATGCTTCATTGTCCATCAGTACAGTGCTGCTAATTATTTACACCATTGTTTTGAGGTCTGCTTTGCTTTGATTTGTGTTTCATGTACCTTAACTGTTCTACTGTCCATCCCACTACCAGGGATTATTAACAGTGTCATAGTGATGTTGACAGTGATTCTGCCACCACCTTTCTTGGTATATTAGTGTGTTTGGACTTGTTTGGTTGGCATCGTTCATGGCCACATCTCTATCCATTCACCCTGTCATTAATAACAATGCCCTTGTCAGCCTGTTGTGCCTTATGTTTACATTGCCCACTCTGCCATCCCTGCCTGTGAAGTTACACCTGTGATACTATGGGCATCTGATAGTCTGTCAGGTGATACTTCATGACGGTGGTCATATATCATGGTATAGTACTGGCAGCATGTTTCTCTGCCCCAAGTATATAAATTCTGAATTTTGTGGCAGTTTATATGTGGTATGGTATCACTAGTCTCCTGCAGGGCAATGTTTGGTAGGCCATGACTGCCACCTGGTTGTAAACTCCTCGAGGATGGATACTAAGTGGTCAGAAGGCTGTTAAGCCAAGATTCACTTCTCCTTGCAGTCACACTGCTTGCAACTCATAGACCATGCCAATGCCCTATACACAGGGACTGGATAGATGTAGCACATATTACTGATAATTGCTTTGGATTTTTTTGTCATTGTTATTCTTTATCACTGCCTTTCGCTTTTATTTTTTATCTCTCCATTTATGTTCCTATTTCACTCAGTGTCATTTACAGCAGTGAATGTGGTGTTGCAGCTGCCACCATATTGCGTATCTACAGGCCATCTCTTTCTCTCTCTCTCTCTCTCTCTCTCTCTACAGAGACATGTAAGTCATCCAGAAGGAGGTCACTTGCAGGGATTCCTGATGCCCTCTGTTTGTCTTTCTCCAGTGGGTAGCATAGGGTCCTTGTCAGTAGGTATTACTGGGGGTCCTGGTATATTTCTCAGCAGAAGGAGGCAGGTCTGGTGATGACCTTGGAGAACCAATGGGTGGACACTTATATTGGCAACCTTAAGCATGTCTATGCAAAACTAACAGAGTCACACAGCTGCCTGGCCTGACCAACAGGCATCAATGGTAGGACCCAGTCATGAGGGCAGTCATTATTTATTTATTTATTTATTGACCGGGAAAGTCCACTGGGCTTGGGACACATTTTCAGTGGAGGCCCGGGGAGAAAAGCTCCAAGTTACATGAAAATAATTACATGAATTTGTAAGGAAACAATTACTTACAAAGCAAGTGAAATAATACAGAAAACTATCTAAACAGCACATATGTTGTAAAAGGCACAACACAGTAACAAAAATATTTAACAATACAGCTCAAATTAAATAGTTAGAAATATTTAACAATACAGCTCAATATTTTTTTTGGGGGGGGGTAGGAAAAGGGAAAGGTAAGTATAGTGGGAAGGTAGAATTAGAGAGTTAAACTTAAAGGTAGGATAGATATAGTTAGAATCTTACAGCTAGGTGGTGGGAATAAGTAGATTATAGGTGGTATGTATTTAATGGTAGTATTAAAAGTAGACAGTGACAGAAGAGAAAATGTGTTAAGAGAGTTTTATAGATGTGTGGAGTAGGATACTAAAGATTAGGGATAACTCATATGGTGTAACAGTATGACATATACACAAGTATATTTGCTACATGAAACAGTTTTGCTAGATTAAGGAGGCTGTGGATATGTGTTGCATGTGCAGCTGGGGTTATTAGTGAGATGTTGTTTAGTTTTCTTTTAAAGGAGATTATGTAGATGACTGACCTCAGCTTGGGGGTTGCAGTGTGCAGACATCACAGTATCCTTTCCACCATGATGAAGTTCCCTTTCCTTGTGTTTCATTGCCCTATCAAGTTTTTGCTCCATACTTCCCCATTACCAATTGTCTACCCTTTGTTTACATCTCTCTCTCTCTCATTAGTGTTCCCCTCCTCTGTTATGTCAGCATCTCCCCTGTCGGTCTTTGTCTTCAGTGTTCGTTTACCTGCCCCTGTTGTAATCATTATACTCACTTTCCTGCCCACATATTCCTCGTGCTACCTTCCTCAGCTACTACCCTTCAAAATATGCTAAAATGGGTACACATCCAAGAAAAATGTATATATACCCTTGCTTCACCAACCCCATGCCACTCTTCCTTTCCCTATGCCCTTCTGTGAATTCCACTTCTTGCCCCTCTTTCTTTCTGCGTGTCCTATCTACAACATTTCTTCCCATTTATAGGTTCATAGGTTCATAGGTAGGTACTAGACGTTTGGCCCTAGGGCCTATACAAGCCTAGCCAAAAAGGTACCCTGGCTTTTGCCACCCAAGAAAATTATTTTCCTGTGCCCCTGTCAAGCAGAAGCACAGAAGTGATCCCCGGGGTGAATTTCCTATTACCCATCCAATCATCAAGATTTTTCTTGAAGAGTGCTAATGAGGAGCTCTGTTTGACATGGATAGGTAGTCCGTTCCAGAGTATGGGAAGTCTCTGGGATATGAATCTATCCCTCCAGCATGTTCTGTTTATTGTGGTGACAAGGTTTAGGTCCCTAGAGCATGTAGCTCAGAGGGATTGGGATTTCTTTAAGTGGAGCATGTATAACAGCTCTGGGTTTGACATAGCTTTGTATGTTAGGCAGAGATCGCTTCTGAGTAGGCGATATGCAATGGAGTAAAGCTGGAGTTTTTTGAGATGGTCTGCGTAAGGCATCTGTTTGAGGCCAGTAATCCTCTTTGTGAGGTATTTTTGCGGCCTTTCCAGTTGTTGTAGATGTCTTGTGAGGTACATACCAAAAGGGGCGTTGTACTCTATAATGGGTCTAATGAGTGATGAGTAGAGGGGAACAATTACCTCTTTTTTTTCTGGATGAGAAACCTTTTGTGATGACGTGTGCCATGTAGAAGGATTTCCTGACCACTTTGGCGATGTGATTATCAAAGGAGAGACTACTGTCCACCTGTGTCCCAAGGTCTCTTATCACACTTTCGATGTTAAGTAGACTACCGCCTATGTGGTAGTTCATGGGTACAGAATTTTTACCAAAGGGGATGACAATGTACTTTTTGGCATTAAGCTTGAGACCATGCCTTTGACACCAGGCATCTGTCTCAGTGAGGCCCTTTTGTAGGATGTCCACATCATTAGGAGTTTCAATTATGGCTCCTAGTTTGCAGTCATCTGTGAATTTAGTTAGTCAAAAACCTTCTGTGTTAGCCTGTACTTCAGAGAAGTAGATACCAAACAGGAGAGGACCCAGGACTGAACCCTGTGGTACTCCACTTGTCACTGGTCTGAAGTCTGATTTGAAGTCTGCTACTTTCACAGTGTGGATTCTTTCAGTAAGCCAGTTGGCAACCCATCTTGTGACATAGGGATTTATACCTAGTTTAGTGAGTTCATCTATAATTCCAGAGTGGGGGATGGTGTTGATTTATAATATAAAAGAAGTAGGAGCTTTGCTTTCAAAAATTCAGGGAGTAATAGTTCCCTGTGATCTACTGCCTCTAAACCCTGCATTGTTTATTTCATCTTTAGGGTGACTGTCTCACATATCCTCAAAATTATGTTTTGCTCCTAAATCATGTTATATTATAGGAATTTCAGGCACAGCTCAAAATATACCACACCGGGCTTACTTTTACTTTTTATAACAGTGACTCTGACAACATGAGCATGTTATTGCAACAAGGTCTGTTAGAGATAAGGTAATCAGTTTAGACAAAAAGCAGCATGGGGTTCATGAAAACATTATGAATTACATGACATAACCTGAGGTAGGTAATCAAGAAATGCTTTGTAAGTCAATGCACAATGCTACTTACCTGTGTCACAAATAACTTGTTATATATCTTCAGTCCCATTGCACAGTCTCTGATATAATTTCTGCATAGCCTCACCAATTAGAAAGCAGAGCTGGGGTATCATCACACAGTGCTTTTCAAATGGTATAGTCAGTCTCCCATATAAAGTTATGCTCTTTGTATGGGGTCTCCATCTCACTTTTTAAGCTACAAAATAAGTGTGTGCTGTACAGGGCGACTTCCTTTCAACCTTGTGTAACTTAACTTAAGTGCCTACTTTATAATGTCAGAACATATCTGACTTCCATACCTGTAACATAAATGCCTTTCATCTGTAAGCTCCTCCCACCTGCCATACCTTTATAGAAAATGCTCACTGGCCAAAGGACTCCCACACCACGTCCATCCTGCTGGAACTATGCAGTATTCCTGTAGTTCACAATGCTTACATGTTCCATTCTACAACAAACGTTAATGAGGCTGCTAAGGCAGCTGAAAGGTTCACTCGGGTGCTGTATGGCTGGTATAACTCATTAACGTTCACAGCATGACTTGCAGCAGGGTGATTAAATGCATGGAGGTATGCCCACCCTGCACCACTGAAGGCTGGTAAGTAACAGACAGTATTTTTAAGCACTGTGGGGGTTGCAATGTAAAGTTCTGTCTCACAGTCTTATGATGCTCATACAGCATTAGCAACATGAGACTCTTCAAACTTACGAGACACATATTTATAGCCTTGCAGAAGATACACTAACATTCTGCTATGGGGCAAATATCGGCATAATGCAATCCAGCAGGAAAATCCTTGCACAGGTGTCACCAAGGAGGAGTGATTTTTATGAGTCCCAGTGTCACTCCATGATTTACATGACAGTACTGACATAAAGAAATATATATCATTTTGTGCCATAACATTTAGTTCCACAACTCCCACACCATCACTTTCAGAGCAAATTTACTTTAGATAGCATACCACTCCATACAGGTACTCATTGCCTGACACCATTAAAGGCCTCTGTGATTCCTCATACCACATAGATTAAAGAGGTTTAGCAAAGGTCTTTTCCAAAGTTCAGTAGCATATTTTGGTCTCCCATGCCACAATACCGTCAAATTTTTATTTAGTGTTGAACATCAATATAATCTTTCAAAGTAACTGTGTTGCCCACTGCAATTAGCTGGCCTTTGCAGCATAGGTAGATATCTATATGCCAACACTTGTACCACAGGCATTACACGGGGGAGGGCATATGTCTATAGAACACTGCTGGGATACAGTAAAGCTGCTTTGACACTGGTAATGTGTTTGGCCACCCTTGGGGTTGATGGAGCTCATGTGCAGTTATGATATTTATTGAGTCAAATGTTTCATACACAGGCACAAACTGAATTCTGCTTTTTGTTTAAATGACAGCTGTACAGTTACACTGCTTCTTTGCATGTCACCTTTGCTGTTACTGTCAGGCACACAGTAATCTGGCTGATATATAGTTGGCACAATATGACTGACTGCAGCCAGATGTTATCAGGGCTATCTTGCAGGACTGGCACTCTGTGGTGTGTACCAGGAAATGGGAATGGGATTCATCTCTAAAGGCCATTTATGAACTCCATTACCTGCTCTTTGCATAGCATTCACAGTATACAATGGCAAGCCTACTTTTGCATCCTGTGTTTGGTGGGCTTCTTCTGCCCAGTGGTATGGCATCATACTAGGGCAGAGTTGTTTAGTTTCAGGGTAGCAGGATGGTGACATCTCTCAATAATGCTATCTTGAGTCTTTCAGAATTCAGCCCCACATCTTTTACTTTGTTTATACAGTGGCTTTAAAACCTTATATCTAACAAATTCATTTAAACTAATATTTAAAATGTGAACAGATCACTTACTTATTGTGCAAAATTTGTTTTCACTACAACTGTGCTTATGATTAATACTTGCAGAGTGCTGTTTTTTTACACACATATCACTGTCTCTATAAATGCTGAAATAAAATAAAAATTGAAATAAGAATGAAAAGCTGTGATTTTTTTCTTTGTCTCATTTCTTTGTATGGTATGAAAAATATAACTTAGTAATCTTTTTTTTCCATAAGATCCTGGCAGATTGGAATATTCTCAATAGCTTTCTAAAAAAAAAAGTTGTAATTTAGCTCTTCTGAAGGGTTCATATCAAGTTCACAGAGCTTGTTTTCCTTTGCGAGAAGTATCCATTGTGTGCTGAGCCAGAATTTCTTTTAAAAACATAACACGTACAGGCTGAGTGTTGGCATCTTTCAGTAACTGCATTTGTCGAGTATCACTAATGTGCATTCAGTTACCTTTGCCTTCGTCTTTCATGGTTCATGTGCGTGTAAAGGGAAATTCAGAAATAACATTATATTACACCAAGCCTAGTAGTATTACATTTCATTTTGCCTTACTAATGGCCTCAAATCCTTTTTTAAAGATTGTAGATTGAACTTTACAATCTGCTGAGAAGACAAAAATTGAGATATTAAAATCTGGCAAGAGTTGTGTTCCACTCTGTATACATGATTAGTCAAGGTGCTTGTCTTATTATCTTTCAATGCATTTAGGAAGATAGATGGAAGTCTTCACTTCTAAGCATAATTTGCCATTTTACATTGGATTATAAGCCAAATGAGCAAGTATGATAGCTTGATTATAGGGTTAGCTAGGCCTGCATGATGAAACTGTACCAGCCTTTAATAGAATTCTATAGGCACCTTGCATTCATTCAAGAAATCTGCTGTTGTGAACTTCCATGCCTTCCTGATGTGCTATCAGTCCTCCAGTTTCACCTGTAATCCTTTTCATTCATCCTTTCTTGGTCCTTTGATTGTAGTATTAACCTCTATAGCCAGAGACTCCCTGAATGCCTTGACACAGTTATTGTCGATGTGGTTTCACCACATTCCAGGCCACTTTCTTTATTTGTGTTGCTGAGCTTGTTGCAGTATACACACCTCTGTGGTTTCTCTGCATTGCAACATGTACATCATTGATTCCAGTGTGGACTAATGCTACACATTTGATCTGTGCATGCCATACGTGTATGACTATTGTGATACCGTACATAAAGGAGCTGCACATTCTTCGTACTGATAGTGCTCCTTCACATTGAAATGTGCACTATGCTAGGAAAAACAAAACAAAAAATACACCAAAAGACAAAAGGGATGGAAGGAGGGAGTGGCTACAGCAGCAGTGGTGATCATTTGAACATGTACTGTTATGGTAAGTTCAACTTACACAGCTGTATTATGTTCTTCATCTTAATCACTGCTGCAGTAGCCTTAACTATATGAGCAGATTACCATCACTAACTATATAGTGGAGGTAGAAGGAGAAGAGTCCAGGAGCCCCTGGAGAATGGCCCTAGCAAAGCTTGATCTGGACCTAGAGAAGGAATTGAGCATATAGTGCTTTGTAAAGGTATGTACAGAGGACCAAGTAGCAGTTTCTAGAATATTTCTAGAATCCAACCCTTTCCAAAAAAACAGAGAGAGGGCCCTGACCCTGCCTATAATAAATTTGTTATGATGAGTATAACAAAAAGGTAACCACTTTAGACACCCCTTCGGAAATATACTATTTTGACATGGGTTGTCCCTTCTTCATACCTTCACAAGAAATAAAGAATTGATTTGAAAATCTGAGAAATATAATTCTGTCAAGATACTAGCCATGTTTTCTGTGGACATGCAAGGTATGGAGTGTACTCTCTCTCTCATGTTTAGATTCAGTAAACAAAATGGGGGAAGGATAGTTTGGCTTAAAGTAATCTTGGATACCACTTTAGGCAGAAAAGAAAGATTATTTCTCAGAGAAACTCTATTTCTACAGAAAATGAGGTAGGGTTGACTCACCATATGAGCTTGCAAATCAGATACCATTCTTGCAGAGGTCAGACCAATTAGTAAAACTGTTTTCCATGTTAAGAAACTCAAGTCAGCCTGATTAGCTGGTTCACATGGAGCAAGTGTTAGCTTCTTTAAAGGACAACAGAATTCTATTATTAAATGCTCAACTTCTCAGTCCTTTTTCTCTATATTTACTGTCCCTGCTATGAATAAACAACAATACAGCATTTAAAATATTTTAAATCTGTTTCTCTCAAGTAGAACAGTACCTTATTGTACTGTGGTGGTTTCACATTCAAAGAGCTTTTAACCCACCCTGGAAAAGCTTGCTGTGTTTTACAATTCACTGATGCCATCAAGGCCAATGAAAATAGGGAATTTGCTAGTCAATTCCCTCCCCAAACTGACATTACCACAACCATCTTAAAAACCCACCCATGCTGTGATGTCACAGCTCCCTGCTCCTTCCCCTACCAATACAGAAACTAAAGGCTACTAAGCTACAACTACTAAGATGAGTCAAAGTTGTACAATTCAGGTTTCACAAAAGACTGCACTTCAGCCATTCTAAAAAGAAGCATCGGTAAAAAGCACTTTGAAAGTCTGTTCTGTGGCATTTGTACTGTTTGTGTTTTAAGAAGTCATTGAACGGCATTAAATGTTACTAAAAACGAACTGACTGAAAGACAACAGTGTATGCATGCAAAAGCAATGCAGTGACAGTAGCTTTAGGAAGAAAGAGCCCTGTGTGATTTCATTTTTTACAGACAAGTACTGCATTCTAGGATACCTAGAGGCAGGCTAAACAATCAGAATTACTTCAAGATGCCAGACTCCATGTGGTCAGACTCAGAAATTCCCCAACCCTGCCCCCTAATCCCACACACCTCCAGTACCTGTACTTGTATACATCCCCTGACTTCTCCCCACCCAACACATCTCCAATCACAACACACTTAAGCCAAACTCCACCCACCTGTAGATCTACATCAACCCAAACATCCACCCCTCTTACAATGCTCTACATAACATTTCTCCATATAACCCCATTTGCCCTACTAATCTCTCACTCTTCTTTTACCTATCTCACACTTTTTCCCAACCCTTGTCATAACTCTCATACACACTCCACTACATCTTACCATTAACCTCACTTCACATCCTACTCATCCATCTCACATGAACTCTTTACCTCTAACCCAATCTATTTCTTCAAACCAATCTGCTCCCATCCCAACCCCCCCGTACTCCTCTCTTAAATGTGGTACCAGAAAATCACTACTTTCACACAACACAAGCTACCCTTACCCAACACACTGCCTCACTCTTTTACTCCACCACATCTCTCTCTCTCTAGCCGATGACATCCATTCCAATCCTGGACCCATCTCTAACACCAATCTCACCAAACCCTCCACTCAACACACAGACTCAAAGTCCATTTGCCTTACAACACTTAATGCACAAAGCGTAAAAAACAAAATCCCCAACCTCCATGCCTGGCTCTTCCATAACCACCCTGAAATTACCGCTGTTCCTGAAACCTGGCTGAAAACCTATATAAAAGATAGCGAAATCCTATGACCAGGTATCCAAATCATTCACAATGACAGAGCCCACAACAAAGGAGGTGGAGTAGCAATAATCTACCCCACCTCCATACTATAGCTCCCTACTCCAATAAAATGCAAACTTTTGCCAACACTGAAATTATAATACGTTTACTAAAAATAAATAACCATAAGTCCATATGTATCACTGCCCTTTATATTCCCCTTGGTGATATCAATACTCTTGAAAACATCCTGTCCTAGTACTCCTCCAATATAAAAAATGAAACCTATATACTCGGCGATACCAACATCAACTGGCATACTATTAACTCTGAAGCCCAGTCCCACACAATCAACCTGTATAACTTCTCCCAACTAATACAATCTCCAAACCAGACCAAATAAATATGGTACCTCTGGTACCATCATTGACTGGATCCTTACAACTCACCCAAACCTTATCACTAAAGCCAGAACATTATCTGATCCTCTTAGTGATCACCTACCAGCCTTGGCTGACCATCTCCCATCTCCACTGCATAAACAACACCACTACATCCAAACCCACAACTTCTCCTCTTTCAACCCTCTAACTTTCTTTGAATGCTTAAAGCATACTGACTGGTCCCCTCTAAAAACTCTTCCGCTAGATGATGCCATTTCCTACTTTAACCACTCATGCCTAACCCTTCTCAATCAGAAAGCCCTCCACCAAACCAAATGCATCAAAACCAATCCCTGCCCATGGTTATCAAAAGATACTAAATTAGCCTTGCACCAAAGGGACAAAATAATGGAAACAATATCAAAAACATAAAAACACTAACACCCTCCTAGAGTATAAGCAGCTACGAAACTCTGCAAAAAACTAATATTTAAAGACCGCAAAGCCCACTACTACAAACTCCAGTCCTTGCAGTCAACAAATCCCCAAGAATTCTGGGACTCCATCTCATCCATGCTGTACCATGGCAACAAAGAAAACCCCTGCCCGGACCCCAACCTCTCCAATCTTGAAGCAGTCAGCCAGTTCAACTCATTCTTCATAGACTGCATAGCTAAACTATCATCCTCCTTCCCACCCCCTCCTCCACCACCACCCCCTCCAGTCCCAACCACCACCCCAATCATCAACCTTTCTCCACATCCTTTTGCTTCAAGCCCATCCTCACAAGAACTATAAAAAGACTTCTCTTTAAACTCAAACCCTGTCGCAATGCACCTGACAACCTTCCACCCACCTTCCTCAAACAATCTGCAGACAGCATTGCCTATCCCATCTCTATTCGTATAAATAGATTCATACAAGGATCATACGTCCCTTCTATGGTGCCATGCTTACATCATCCCCCTCCACAAAGGTGGCAAAAATACTGATACCACCAACTTCAGGCCTATTGCCATCCTTTCCCCTCTTTCTAAAATACTAGAGAAAATAATACAAGCACAACTCATGGCACACCTAACACTAAACAAACTTCCTCCCTGGCCACAGCACCATGACTGCCCTTCTTTCCTTTCTTGAAACCATAATCCTCAAATGCAACTCAGGGCAAGTTTGTATCCACACTATTCCTAGATCTGTCAAAGGCCTTTGACACCTTCTCAAACACCCTACTTATATCCTAACTCTCCACCCTACACCTCTCTCCCACCACCATTGCCTGGTTTTCCAGCTACTTGTCTAACCACCAACAAGCTGTCCAATGGAAAACTTCAACCTCCCACTTCCTTCCCACACCTACAAGTGTCCCACAAGGTTCTGTTCGTGGCCCTCTTCTCTTCAACCTGTTCATTAACAACTTTCACCAATCCATCTTAGACTTATCTATCATCCAGTATGCAGATGACTCAATCATCTGTTTAGCCTTTTCCCCCTCAGAGCTCATAGCAAAAACCCAACTAATCTTCTCCAAAACAGAAACCTGGATGCAGTCTAACCATCTGTCACTAAATGCGAATAAAACCAAACTAATGTTTTTTTCCCCTACCAAAAACTCCATTGACAAATCCACATTCACCATACAGAGCCAAAACAATACCCTCCTTGAAATTGTTCCCAACACCAAGCTTCTTGGCATCATTATTGATGAAGAACTAAAATTTGACACCCATATCCACTCCACAATCAAGAAAATCCACCAAAAGTTAGGGGTCTTCTACAGGCCCAACCACTTCCATAGGCGCTCTACCCATCAAACTCTTGCATCTACCTTCCTACTCCCCTCCCATATGTATAGTGCCCCTCTTTTCACCAATCTCCATATTGGCCTTTGGTCCAAACATAAATCCTTCTACCACAAGATCTCCAAATTTGCAACCAATTCAAAAAACTCATCTCATCACTGTCACTCCCTCCTCACCCTCAGCTGGCTTGAACTACCCAACTACCTCAGTTACCTGCAACTCAGCATTGCCCACATGCTCATCTTTAAACCTGACAACTGCCCAGCTCTTGCTACTTCCTTAAAACCTTACATTCCCAACCGCTCACTCAGATCCAAAAAACAAAATCTCCTTCTGGTCCACAAACCTGCCCAACCTGTCCATCTACTGCTGTTCCACTTCTTAGCTAAATAGTGGAACTCTCTCCCCACACACCTACGCAGCCTACCTGCCCATACAGATTTCAAATCTCAGCTAATCTTTCATCTTTCTTCCAAATGGGAACGACCTTGTCATGCTCTAACTTAAACCACTCCCCTCATTCCACCATGCACTGACTCATCCAACTACCTCTATTATTACATCATCCCACCCAAAACAATCCCTCCCCTACTAAAAACTATTTTTTTCTCTAATATCTATTGTATTATACTCTCCAGTCTCAAATATACTATTACCCTCTCCATGTATAATATTTTCCTAACCTACTAATGGCTAGTAGCTATATATTTTGAAATGCTAAACCTACAATTGAGTTTATAACAAAAATATTCACTTTAGGGAGGGGCGTGGCCAAGATGTCAGAGAGATAACAGCACTTTTTTGATGCTCTGCTTAACAGAAATTTCTCTGACAGGAAATTTTCTTAATATTATTTTAAAAACATCTAAGTTTTCTTTCACCTATATATTTAGATACAGTGGATTATTTTTTTCTACAAATATTTCAATTTTGGTGAATAGAAAGTGAATTACATCCTGTCAGCAGTACAGCAGTTGAATATAACAGACTCTCTCAGCCATGAGTCATTCAAAAGCCTCTCTCCAGGAAACTTCCATGAAGAAAGAATTACAAACAATAATATCCAGTATTCAAGATCTTTCCATGAAAATGGACAATTTAGAAAAAATCATGGAAAACATGAAGAAAGAAAATAGAAAGCAGATTGAAGAATTCAAGGAGATTATTACAAGACACACAGACCAGATAACAGAAATTGAAGAATCTCTTAATGAAATAGATGGAAGACAGCATGAAAATGATAGCCAGATTGACTTCTTACTAAAGCAAAACACCGCACTTTCAGATAAAGTGGAGGACCTAGAATCAAGGTCACGAAGAAATAATATTAGAATATACGGCATACCTGAAAAAATGGAAGGAAATAACACAATACAGTTCTTGAATGACTGGTTGCCTAAGACACTAAACCTACCTGAATCTCTCTCTCATTTGGAATAGAGAGAGCTCACAGGTCATTGTCAAATATGTCTGTGTCAAAAAATCCAAATGCTTCAAGATCCATTATTGTAAAATTTTTATCATCTCAAGACAAGGACTTAATTCTGAGAACAGCATGGGCAGGTAATCCTATACAAATTAGTGGTCGAAACATAAGATTTGACAATGACTATACCTCTACTATAATAACTAAAAGAAAAGCCTGCATTCCACTCATTAAAAATCTGAAGAAAGCTGAAATTAAAGCACAAATCATTTTTCCTGCCAGAATTAAAATACATCTATCTGAAGGAATAAAAATATTTAATAATCTTGATGACGCCTCTGAATATGTGAAAAAGAATAAGATTTTGGAAAACACTGAAGATATGGACATCTCATTGCCTAGTTTAAAAAGGCAGGCAACAAATGGAAAAATGTTATCGATTGATAAAACAAGCAAGAAGCTTAAGGGTAAATAATACAAATGAAGCTCTTCCACAATCCCTTCAAATCCCAAACTTTTCGTGCTACAAATCACCTACATCAGGGAAAAACATACATGTTAAGGTAAAAATCATTTAATATTTATTAAGTATGCTTATGTATTTACTTATTTTTAAATTTATTTGCTGTTTAAAAGCCTTTAATACAAATACGCTAGAATGTTAAACATAGATGTTAAAATTTTAAATCTTCCCCTCACAGAATGTATTATTAGTTGATAACTACATAGGGGCAATGTAGCAATACCATAGAAATATTGGTTAAAACAAGAACCCCCTTAATACCGGATACTGTATGTGTATTAGATTATGATGATATAGATTGCTCCGATAAGTGAAATGAAGGCTCCCCATCTCAGTGCAATTAAATGAAAGTGTAGCCCCTTTTTGCATCAGCGGGCTTTCTCTCCTGTTAAATGTCATGTTATGCTTGGGTCCTTTTAGAGCTAATGGATATAACTTAATGTGACTTGTACTAAATAGTTTAAAAGGTATTGGAAATTGTTCTTTATCATAATAAGAGAAAATTGTTTTCTTTCTAAGAATCTGTCATGACATGTAAAAATGCATTCTCATATACTTGAGAGGTTTGTGTCTTTACTAAATGTGGTTTGTGGATCCATCGGCTGACAGAGAGAGAAAAGGAGATGTATTTTCTGATGAAAGCTGGTGGAGTGTGTGTTGCAGGGACAGGAGGGTTTGTATGTTTGATATCAGATACATTGGCCAGTAAAATTGATAGTTACAGAGAATTTTATATTTATATAAAATGGGGCAAAGTTTTTTTTTTTTTTTTTTTTTTTATACTTCATATACATGCTTTTTGAGTAACATATTCTGTTTTTCTTTTCTCTCGCAAAATGCACATCACGAGTATCTCATGAACAGTTATCATAGCTTGCTGCAGATTCCCTAGTGCAAGCTTTTAACCACCAAAATTCAAATGTTAAAGGAGAAGGAAGAGAAAAAAAAAGGAAAAAGAAGGCTGTTGCCTCGAGACTTCTTGGTCAGATCTTCTTTGTAATACAAGAGACTTATGCATGTACTCTCTCGAAGTCTCTTTTGTCATATGAACTTTGGTTACATATTCACGTTACCAGAAATCTTCACATGAAAAAAAAAGAAAAAGAAAACAGAACAACTGAATGCTTTATCACATACCAAGAGCGACAAAGAAAAATATATAAAAAGCATAAACATATAAGAAGGTCCTTTTTACTAAACTAATGTTGATGCCCATGTTGTTCCCTTCATAATAAGTTTTCTGATGACATGTTTTACAAAGTAGTTTACACTTGATCATTAGTTGGCAGCTGTAGCTAACAGATACAGTGAAAACATAGACTAGGTCATCTGATCCTTTTTGGTTAGCAGAGCAGAAAGCGGCATATGCAATGGTTATAAAGTCACTAAAATACATTATCTATTGGGGGTTAATGTGTTCTTATTATTTTTAAAGTAGATTTTGGGGTAGCTATGTATTTTCTGTGCTCTCATCTTGATATCTTCGTCCCCAATCTTATTGATTATATGAGTTGTTGGTTGATGGCAATACTGCTGGACTGGGGAAGCCAAAGCTGCAGACAGACCATTACAATAAATAAAAATTCTGTTATAAAAAGGGTGAAATAATATATTGGGGCAGGAAAAATTTCAGTTTCTGCTTAGAGAATGATCTTAGTTGTTACTGAAGTGATGCTTTTGCCTCACTAGTCAGTGATAGTAGTAGAAGACTATTAGGGGGGGGGCAGTGCAAAGTGGGGATGGTTACTCTTGACTTATAGTTACTACTTTCATCAGGACATGAGGACAGTTGTTATTTCTAAAGGTAGCCTTTACTTTTTAACTGCTTTTCTAATTAATAGTTTACATTATGTTGGATTTATAGTGAATGGTGAAATTGTGATCTACTTAATCCACCTCCAGCTACATAAGTGCATACTACAATCTGACATTTTCACTAATATTCATAAAATATTGAATGTTTTACTGTCTGTAGACTACATTTTCTAGCAAAATATATATTGCATGTTAACCACTGCCACTCTAATTGAAAAAATATTGGTAAAGTGCGTTAATGTATTTTGTTAAAAAGGACAACTTAAGGGAACACATTATTACTATAACATCTAAAACTGAATTGTCCTTGAAGGTTAAAAGCTGTGACTTCATTATATGATATTTTTATCAAAATCAAACTACACTACATAGTTTCTTTAGACTCACATCTTTGGAAAGAAAAGCTAATGTTTTTGATGATTACACAGATCAATATACCTGCATAGATATTTGTGCAACTAAAATATTATCTTCTCATGTAAAAAATTCTCATTAGTACATCTTTATTTTAAATATCTTTAATACCTTAAGAAATTATTTAAGGTTAATCAGATATGTTTTTTTTTTTTTTTTAGGGGAAGGAAAAACTGGTGATTTTATATCTTATATAAAAGGAAAATAAGCCTATAGGCTATATATTAATATGCTGATCCTACAGTAAATATTAACACTGTTGTGATTTCACAGACAAGTTCATACAGGAATGTTTTGTTACATGATAAATGTTCTTATTTTTATACATAAACTTCTTTACTGAATTCCTAGATAAGTAGGTTTTGATCTAATGTAGTATACTAGATTAAGATCTGTATTAGTATAGAACAGACATAAAAGAATATGATATACTATGTCATGATACAATTTTAAAGACACTGTTCTTAAACATTTTGAAAATTACATTATTCATGGTAATTGATGTTTTTCCACAATATCTCCTACATAGTAATACCTATTAATCCTGGAGAATTAATAGGTTGTAGTTTGTTGATTCAATAAAATATTAGGTAGTAACATTAGAGAACGATAGTCTTGAGCACTAAGGATGCTAGAGGGTGGTATTGATGACTTCTTCATCAATCCAGGAACTAGATGTTCCATGGTTAGTTTTGTATGTAGTTATATTTTCATTTTCTCTGAACATTACTTGTTAATTAAGTCCAGAATAGTATTTATCCATCAAAAGCTTAAAGTAATCAATGTCTGGGTTTAAATGTCTGTCTCTGAATGCAAATGGTCTTAATAACTCTACTAAAAGAGGAAGGTTACTCAAATACCTAGCATCTAATAAAGTTGACAGTATATTTTTGCAAGAAACACACATTATTCAGAAAGATCTAGAAAAAATGTTTTTTAAAGGTTATGGTACTCTAGCTGAATCTCATTTCCAAACAAAGAGAAGAGGAACAATGATTTTGTGGAAAAATACATCACCAATACCTAAAATAATTAACAGTTTATCTAAAAAAATGGTATGTTGTGTCTAGTAGTATTGTAATTGAATAAGAAATATTTTTACTTTAGCAAATATGTACTGGCTACCTGGTATTGGTGCTAAATCTGCAAACAAATATTTGGAAATAATAACAGCAAATTCTAAAGGAGATATCATTTTGGCAGGTGATTTTAATTGTATTCTATCATCTACAGATACCACTAATGTCAGCAATATTAAGATACCTACATCAGCCAAAAAATTGATAGATTTTGTCTCATTATATCACCTAAAAGACATATACATGATCAAAGAGCAGAGGTCTCTCAATTTTACTCACTTTTCTTATAGATATGGTACACAGACGACTATTGATAAAGTGTTTATATCTGACAGCCTATTATCTAAGACTCAAGATGTAGTGATTACATCATGCCCTCTGTCAGACCACAATGCCATGCTATTTAAAATTAAAATTAAACCAAACAATCTTATTCATTGGCAGAGACTACCAGCCTATATTGTTAAGATAAAATGATTCAAAGAATGGTTTATAAAGGAAGTAAACTATTATATTGAACTTAATAATAATAATAACACAAATAAAGTGTTTATTTGGGACTCTTTAAAATCTTATATATATGGGAAAATAAAAACCTGGTATTTACATAAAAGGAAAGAATGGGACAAAGAAGTATTAAATGTACAATTGAAAATTGACACTTTAAAAAAGAACTTACACCCCAAAGAATTGGGCTCGAATCTGGAATTAAAACAACTAAATCTCGAATATTTAGAAATTCTTAGTCATAAAGTAGCAATTAATTTAGAGAGGTTAAAATTACAATCTTATTCATCTAATCCAAAACATATGCATAGATTAGCAGCCAAAATTAAAAGTTTTCACAAGAGTAAACACATAATTGAAATATTAGACACATCTAAACACAATTCAAAACCTTCTTCAGATCTAAAAGATATTTTAGAGATTTTTCGTTCATATCATGAAACAATGAATAAAGCAAACTTAAACCTTACTAATAATAGTTCAAAAATAGAATTTCTAAAAAAACAATATAAATAATAAACTTTCTAAAGAACAAAATAATAGATTACTTAAATCAATATCATTAATAGAAGTTAAAGAAAGAATACAAAATCATAAAAACAATAAAGCCCCTGGTCTTGATGGCATAATAGGTGAATTTTATAAAATTTTCCCTGATTCCGCTTTGAAGATATTAATGAAAGCACTTGAGGAAGTTCGAATAAGTGACAAACTTTGTCCTTCTTGGAAATATTCGCTAATTTCTCCCATTCTAAAGCAAGATAAGGATTCCAAATTTGTTTCATCATATCGTCCTATTTCCCTATTAAATATAGATTATAAAATATTTACGTCTGTTTTAGCAAACAGATTAAATCAAATGATGCCGACTTTAATAAACAACGATCAAACAGGTTTTATACTGAACAGAAAAGTTCAGGATAATGCTATTAGACTTTTAACTTTAATAGATTTTGCAAATAAAAAAAAAAGAATTATCACTCATCAGTCTAGATCTAGATAAAGCATTTGATTCTATTAACTGGACATACTTATTTATGGTATTAAAAGAATATAATTTCTCCTCAAAAATCTTAAACTTGTTAAAAAAATTATATGTAGGTTCTATAGTGTATATTACAATTGGCGCTTGTTTTATCTGGCCCACTTCAAATTCTAAAAGGCACTAGACAAGGTTGCCCTTTATCCCCACTACTATTTGCATTAGCAATAGAACCATTTGCTAATTTTATAAGAAACAATATAAACATAAAAAGTTTTGATGTTAATGAGAACTATTCTTCTAAAATTTTACTCTTTGCAGATGATATCTTATTAACTATTGGAAATATTGATTCATCTATTGATCACATTATCAGATCATTAAAACTCTTTGAGGAAATCTCAAACCTTAGATTTAACCAAAACAAAACAGAAACTATTCTCATCAATAAAAATTGAATAACACTCTATCTAATTACAATAACTTTAACTGGACCAATGACAAATTGAAATATCTAGGGGTTCATATTCTGTCTAAATGGAAGGACACTATAAATATAAATTACAAAATTGTATTAAATAAAATCACAGAATACATTAATAGATGGAAGAAAATATTCTTTACTATAGAAGAAAGATTATCTCTGATAAAAATGATTCTATTACCAAAAATTATTTTTTATCTTCAAATATTATTGGCTCCTCCTTCTATAAAACAACTTAAACACAAGAACACTATATTAATTAAATTTCTATGGTATCCTCAAAAACCAAGGATTAAATATGATTGGAACTATAAAAACTGGATTGAAGGAGGGATTGCTTTTCCAAATTTTGAGCTTTATGCTGATGCCATTATTCTTAATATAACAAGTCTGTGGTTAAGTCCAAAATACCATTCAAATTGGAAAAAATTACACAAAACAATACTATTAAGTAATTTTGACAAGTTTTTCAAAAACATATATTGTTCTGAAAATATTAAGCTATTTATAGTTATTAAAGAATTCTTCTTCAACAATGAGCAGGAAAAATCACATCTTATTCCTATAATTAAATATATCTTGCAAAATTTTAAAAAAGTAATGAATAAGAACCTTTTGAACAACAATTTGTCCATTCTAATGTTTCCAATAATCTTAACCAAGGGATGCTTTGATTCCTTTAACATGATGAAAATAAAAACTATGGAAGAAAATGGGTTATTATTCTGGCATCAGTTTTTAGGAACTAATAATATTCATGATACTACCTACCTTTTAGCCAGGTATAATATCTACCAAAATAACTGGTTAAATATTCAAATCTTCAGAGAATTTATTTTAACAGAATTTAAAAGACATAATTTTCCTGCTATAACAGACCTCCCCAAAAAATTATCCATCCTCTTTGACTTCACCAATGTAGGCTATAATAATGGTATCTCATTGTCAAGATTTTGCAACATTCTTAGATCAGATCTAATAATATTAGACAACAATTTATGGAAATATATCAACAATTTCAACAACTCCCAAATACATATAAATGATAAAACTTTAATTATCAGATCTGTTTACCGTACCTCTTCTTCCACATATTGGAAAATGTTTACATGGAAATTCATTCATAGAAGTTTTATTACACCAAAAAAAGCCTCTAGAATAAGCAAGAAAGATTTTAATAGATGTTGGAGATGCGAGGAGCTAATAGATGCTGACTGGGCACATATGTTTTTAGGATGCAGAACAATAACCACATTTTGGATGGAGTTTAAAAATTTTATTAAAGCATTGTGGTCGGACAGATGCGAGATCTCTGATTCCATGATACTTTTTAATGCACCAATGCCAAGGTATGTTCCACTGAATCAAATGAACTCCTTTGGACTCTACTTGCTATAGCAAGAAAAACTATTACTAGAAATTGGAAATGTAAAAATAACCTCTCATTTAAGGAATTTATATCTTTTACTAAGATTATTTGTAGTAGGGAATTACAAACAGCTATGTTACACTCCTCAAACATGACTCATAAACAAATTGCCTGGATAAAGCTTAAAAAACTATTAGACAAAATGTAATGTTATTGAAGATTTGGTATCTATTTTGGACTTTGTATATAGTTTTGTAAAAATTTGATATTATGTTGTTTTTTCTTGTTAAAAATTGTAATTATACTCTTGAAAATCAATAAAAAAAATGAGAAAAAAATATTCACTTTATGTAAATGTTGAAATTTCTGTATTGAATTATGTCTTTTCATTTTTGCAACATTGTGACAAGCCAATTGCAAATATCATGGAGCTTATCTGTAAATGTTTAATTAGCTGTATGAACTATATCCTTTTGTAACATGTGAAATGTAACTTGCAATTATTGTGGAACTTCTCTCCCTGGGCCTCCACTATAAACTGGCTCTTCTTGGCCCAGTGGACTTCCCCGGTCATCAAACTTAAATAAATAAATAAAATAAACAAATAAAATTGCATATAAAATATTTAAAAACCTGTAAATAGTCCCAGAGTGGTGTTAAAATGTAGAAAACACAAAACCATTATAAAATAAACATGTATTTTGAGTCTGTGTGTGTGGTTCTCCTTTAACACAAAATTAAGATCTCAAGGAAGGACCACTGGTTTACTTGGAGTCCTCATGCAAAACCCTTTTCAAGTGTATTTTGACATGAGACTACATTGAAAGACGAGGATCTATGAGCAGACATGCTGAAATGGCTAATAAATGAATCTTGACAGAGGAATAAGAAAGGCCACAGGATAGTAACTCAAACAAATATTGAGATCAGCTAGCCCTGAATGGGTGATGGTTATGTTGTTGCCACCAACTAGAAAACCTTTGAATTTGCTAATATATGATTTTCTAGTAGCAGGCTTTCTTGCCTCCATTAGTACCTGCTGGGCATCTTCAGTAAACAGGTGCCTAAAAGGAATTAAGACCTTATCAACCAGGCAGTCAATTGAAAATGATTAATGTTAAAGTGTATCAAACACCCCTGTTATTGTGTGAGTAGGTGCAGTATGCAAGGAATCTTGCGGTAATTGCTCTTGATCATATCCAAGAGAGAGAAGAACCACAGTTGCCTGGTTCAAAAGAGAGTTATCACAATGATCCTGGTGGATTTCATATGCATTTTCAGAAATACCCTGGATATTACTGGAAAGGGTGGAACAGCCTACAGGAATATTCCTGTCCAAAGAAAAGAAATGAGAAGAAATAAAAGAAAATCATCTCTCTTCCTAGACTTCTTACATAGAATACTGGAACAGAAGATTGCCAGTTCATTCTTCAAAGAGGATGCAAAAAGGTCTATTGAGGAACCCCCACAGACAGATAAAATGTTGGAAGACTCCCTGATCTAGCTTCCATTTATCAGGGTCTGCCCTGGTCTTGCTCAGCTTGCCTGCCACATAGATTTTCTCTGAGGGAATGTAGGATGCCTGTAGAGTGAGACTGCTGTGAAGCTATATCCCAAGCTAACATGGCTAGTCTGCAAGGGAGGGGGGTACAACCTGGTTCCCCCTTGCTTGTTGCTGAACCAGAAGAGTGTGGTATTGTCTGAAACCAGTTTAAAGAGGTTCTGGAGGCATCTCCTAGATTTTTATGTGCTTGCATCTGTTCTTGGTATTCCGCACCCCTGCACTTTTATCCCTCTTGAAAGTGCTTCCCAAGCAAAGTTCAAAGTGTCTATAGTGACTGAATGCTTTAAAGTGGGTAGGGAGAAAGGATTACCTGGATATAGCTATATTTGTTGTCTCCCCCAAAAGATGTCTCTTCTGACAGACCCCAGCAATGGGATTTGAAAAGATAAAGGGTGCTGATGTTGGAGCCAAAGTGATTTCAGATATCACTGTATCTTTCTCTTGTGGAGTCTTTTCAGGGGTATCATGAGAATTGTAATTGTTCTGATATCCAAAATCCTCAGGTATTCTCTTGCAGTCATCAAAATCTGAGTGGAAAACTTTATAAACAGATCTAAATAAGGATTTTTTTTTTCCTGTGGAAGAAAAGCTCTTTGAACTGAGATGTCTAGTTGACCTACCAGGAACACAATCCTGTGTGAGGGAGTCAAGAAACACTTTTGACAGTTCTCTTGGAATCTCAGCTTGTGTAACAAATCTCTCACCCAAGAGAGAGATTCATAACACTTAGAAAAAGACTCTGCGAGTCTGGTGCAGTGGATAGTCCAAAAGTTAAGTTAGAGAACTGATAATGTGATACAGACATACAAAACTTTAAGAAACAAGTCTGGATGAATAGGGATGTGATAATAAGCCTCTTATAAGTTTAGTGTTAGCAGGAAACTTGAAAGAGGAACAGGAGGTAAGAGGTTCTGAAGTGACATTATTTTGAATTAGGGCACTAACACAAACAGGTTTAGTAAAGTAAAATCCAGAACTGGTGTCCAAGCATTTTCTTTCTTTGGCAATAGGAACATCCTTGAATAAAACTCCTTCTGCACTTGGGAAGGAGAAACTGGTTCTATTAGTCCTTAAGACAGCATGTGAAAAAGAAGAGAGGAAAACAAAGAGTCTGATGTGAAGAATGAGGAATGACCCCCTGGAAAGGAGGAATTTCCTCTCACAGATATATGTAATATTGATAAATTATATTCAGAATCCATTTGTCTGAAGCAACCTGTTGCCAAAGACAAAAATGGAGATTAAGACTTTCTGGAAGACAAAAGTGGGGCTAGGCTGGGAGTGAGTCACAAGATCTCTCGAATAGTCATTCAGACATTGAACTGTACTTGGTTTTGGGACAGAGGTCAGAGACTTAGTTTCAGAAATCCTTTACCATTCCTTTTTAAACAACTGCTTACCTGAATTCTGTTGAGACTATTTATTGTGTTTTCTGCCAAAAATGTATGACAGGAATGACAATTCCTTGAGAAGTTGGAAAAGGAGAGCTGAACAGTCTTATTGTCCCCTGGATCAAGTTGCCCCTTTCATCACATTTGTTGTTCACCTCTGCTGCAGAGGGGCCAAACATTCAATCTCTATCCAAGAAGAAATTAAAATCTCATTTTTAACATCATCTAGAAGGTTCTAAGAAAACAGCCATGCAAAACTCCTTAAAACAGTAGCAGTGACCATAGCCCTGGAAGAAGTATCAACAGAGTCATATACTATCACAGCAAATGAGTAGTGACCTGTGCAAAAGGCGAAACTAAGTAATTTAAAGCTTTCTCTTCAAAAGAAAAAACTGCAGATAAAATATTCCTCATAATTTCACAATTTCTAAGAAAATCTTTAACATATGAGCCTGGAAATTCAAAATTCTGAAAACCAAAGTTGCAGATGTATACAGTTTTCCCCCTACTTAACAATAATTTTCCCATCCTTATTAGAAAGAGTAGGATTGGAATTAACTAAGTGCTTACTAGCAGTGGTATCAACTAAAGCTATAGCTGCAGGGTCAGGTTTGGGAATAGTGTATAAAAAATTAATGACTGAGGAACATTATATATCTTGCCTGCCTGTTTAGGGACAGCTGGATGACTATCAAGAAAATTGCAAGCCTTAATACGCTCATCTCCTAAAGCAGATAGGATAGGAGGAATGGGTATATGACCTGGATCATCCTTCAGTAACAACTCATAGTATTTTCTGAGGGACTGAGAAACCTCAGTGTTCTCCAACTGAAAACACTGGCACATTCTAGCAATAGTCTTAGAGAATGAGAACCCCCCCCCCCACAGGGAGAATCAGAAACTGAACTGTCCTCTGAGTTTGAATCAGAAATCTGAATCCATCCCTGCACCTTCCTTTGTAGATTCAGAATCTTGAATCTCTTCAGGAAAAAAAGAATCACTCTGATTTACCAGAAAATACTTTACAAGAAGAATCAATAGCCTGAATTAAACCCCAAGCCAGACCCTGTAAGCTACTCCTGTCTAAAAAAATGTGAGGAGGAGTAGATACATCTTGGTTCTCTCTTTCTTTTCGACAAGAAAAATGGGGTCAACCATGCTACCAATGGCAGTAGATGCTCTCGCTGGTTTGGGCACAGCATTTTGGCACAACATGGGAAATGTTCCTGTTCCATCTCCCAGGAACAGTAACAGTGGGTCTCCCTTGCCTAGTGAGGAGACTGCAACAGCTGCAGGGACATGGCTAACCCCCAGTCCATAGTAGCTGTAGATGCTAAACCAGAGGGATCCACAGTAAAAGACAAATGTCTGAGGTACAACAAATGGCCACAGTAGTTTCACCCACCTGCAGCTGAGGCAGATTTCTAGCCTGCAGCGGCAGCTAAGGCTGTTTCCTTAACTTTTTATTTTTGTGGCTGGAAGGAAGACTGACAATGGGACCAGTAGTCTATTCCATGGACAAGCCAAAAATGATCCCTCCTTTCCATGTAAGACAAGCAGCAAATGTCAGTAAAACTACCAGTCCACAGAACTTACCTTCGTTTTTTCGACAGAAAGAAACACAGTAAAAAGCACTTTCAAACACTATGTCAGCCCCACCGGGGGAAAAAGATTACAATTTGTCCACAGAAAATATGCTTTTATTAATTAATTAAATTTATTTCTTTATTTATTTATTTTTTATTTGACCGTGAAATTCCAACTAGGACAGAGCCTATTTTCAACGGAGGCCCGGGGAGAAATGCTCCAGATGCATGTCTCTGGAATGTGGGAGGAAACCGGAGCACCGAGAGGAAACCCACGCGAACACAGGGAGGACATGCAGACTCCGTATAGAAGGTATCGCAGCCAAGAATTGAAGCAGGGAGCTTTTTTCTGTAAGGCGACATTAGCTGCTGCCCCACTGCACTGCACACTACTTTTAAACTGTTAGAAAAAAATAGTGCTCTGTTTAAAATCACTTTACAGACTTGAGAGAGTCCATTAAAACATGACGCTCCTAGCTTTAACTCATTCCCTGCACTACAGCACTTTTCAGTGTGTACGTTTAACTCCCAGTCAGTGCTGACTGAGCTTTTAAAAAAAAGTCATCATAATACAGTTCAAACAAATATTCATATCTCTGGAACCATAAGTCTCACTAGAAACTGTAAATGACAAACTGTTAAGGATAAATGAATTAGTGGGATTCATTCAGTTTGATGCTTTAAACTGGATTTTATAAGCCCAAATAAATGCCCTGAATATTAATTTTATAATGTTGTATAAACAGCTTATGATACCTCAGTAACCATTCAGTCAGGACACACACTGCCAGCAGGATTTTCTTTGTACAGCTGTGAGCTTTCATATGAGGCTATGCAGTTCCATCTGTGTTACCTCAAGTTTCAGATACTTGGAGAAATATGAAAATTATTACAATACAAATACTGTACACAAATAATATTAATCTCTTTAGCTGCATTAGACACAAGTCAAATATCAATGCAATTGTGTTTGCCATCATGTATGCTTTAAGATGACATCTTGGTACCTTGTATGTAGAATGGTTTTGGGGTTATTAATGCAAATATGAACAAGTAATATTTGACACTTAGAGGTGTCACTAGGAGGTAACTGCAGAAACACCTGGAGATGCACCCAGCTGTGATGAATTAAAGTAACTTTCTTGAAGAGGAAAGTAATAAAACATCAATAAATTTAAGAAAATGGAAGGTTTTCCCCCAAAGGGAACTTACCGTCAACAGCCTCAGAAGAATGTACTGTTCAGCGACAGTAAAGGTATGAAGGGCTTCATGCTCTGACTTGTCTTTTAGTCAGCTTAGCTTAAATTGCTTGACAGTTTAAGTGTGTGGAAGGTGCCCTGAAACATTAGAAGCTGACCATTCATGATATCCTTTGCAGGATATAACCCATACAGCTATGGCTACTGCAGCAGTGATTAATATGATTAACATCTTTTAGGACAAGATTTTGGCAATTTTATTAAATGTATTAGAAAATGGGCACAAGTGGCTACCGCTATGTCCCAGGGGGATAACTGCATCATTACTCAAGTCCGTTTTCAACAGTGGCCATTTCACTGAAAATGAATTAGGCTGTGCAACCTCAAGCACATTATATTATATCATGAGGCGTGCAGGTTTACCTCACACTTCAACCAGAACTTAGATTTTAAGTTATTTGTTGCCACATTACAGAAAGAAAATGGTCAAAGAAAACTACTACCAGTTTTCTCAGGTGTAACACTACCGACTCACTGCTGCACAGTTTACTGTTTCTCATACCTTTTGTCTTCACATAGACACCTTTATCATAACTGATTTTAGGTGTTAATAGAAAAGTGCATGGCACATTAGTTTTTATACATCCCATCAGGATAGTACATTATGTCTTACTTATCTTTCTCAGGGATCCTGTGACACCATACCTTCCTCAGATGAGCTTCAACCAGGAAATCATTTATTTTTATTTTTTTATTTTATTTATCCATTGCTAACCAGGATGGACCCAGAAGGCTAGTGACTTTTTTCAAGAGAGATCAAGGTGGTAATCATGCTACTAATGCTACTAATGATTTTACAATCTTCAAAAATAAAACAAAAACAAAATAATAACAGATTAGACATAATATAAAAGCATTGGTTAAAAATTGATACAAGGTATATGACAGTCATTTAATATTTAAAGGAATTTTAGACAGTTTGTAGAGAAAGTAAAGGTAAATTAGTCTACAGAAGAAGGTTCTGAAATAAGTGATCAATTGGAAAATATTGAAAGATAAAAATAATTCTATTGGCAGATGAATAAGAGACAGAAAAAGAAAGTTTAAAGGGATAAGTGTAAAAGAAAGGAAATACATTATTTAAATGAGATAAATACTTCAGATTTACATAATTTCTGGTAAGCCACAACACAGACATAATGACGGGCCTATATCATAAGCATGAAACGGCTGAAAAGTGAACATGTAATGAGTGACACATTCATCGAAATGCATTTTAGCGATTCAATTAATATGTCTTAGGGCAAGGAGGTAGCTGTTCATCTACATTGTGTTGCCCTTTCCTTCACTGTAGTGCGATCTCGTTGTTGGTATATTTAGCAGGGGGGGGGGGGGCACCTGATTCGGGTTTCTAACTTTTTTTTTTTTTTTGTGAATGGCCATGTGAATTTTTTTACCAAGAAAAAATTTGAGAATATGGCCGTTTGATGTTTACAGCATTCAAGTTTTATGTGTCTACATATATGTACTCACACATATGATCATCCGTGCTTATGATATAGATCCCATAATGATAACTTTAGAATGTTTTCATTAAATGTAAATAGTGTCAATCATATAAGCAGCACAATAGGCATCCTAAATTAGTGTAGTAAATGTGATGTTACATAATACTGGAAGAAATATGATTTTTTTCACACTAGAAAAAGATTACAAAGAAAACTTTGGGAAGGAGATACTTTGTAGACAGAGTAAAAATATTGAACATAACACTGGCAATGATAAGAAGATTAACTATTGTAGATCTCAGAAGGCATAATCAGGTATATTGAATTATAACACTGTATGCATATGTTACAAGTAAAGAAAGGGAAAATGTATTTTATACAATTTTGGATTATCTAGTATTTAATATTAATGTAACATCAATGGAAGATTTTAATTGTGATTTTTGAGGAAAAAAGAAGAAGAGAGGAAATGTTAAGAAAAATTTTGAAGTTATAAAATGTGGCAATTTAAAGATTTGGAATAATAATCTTTGGACATATATTCAGGTCACACAAGGTTTACATATAGCTAAAGGAGAGACACTTGTAACAGACTTTTCCGATCACTTAGTCATAGGGATAGAAATGCAAGAAAATAAGAAGTATATCAGACTAGGAAAGGAATAAAAAGAATAAATGAAAATGTATGTAATGAAAATAAAAACAAGTATGCGTTTAAGGAAAAATAATTTCAACTAGAATATATTATAAAAAGTGGTCTGAGTGTTGGCTAGGTTTGAAATGTGTGTGTATATATATATATATATATATATATATATATATATATATATATATATATACACACACACACACACACACACACACACACACACACACACACACACACACACACACACACACTGTTCAAATGTGACAAAAAAGGAAAAATAAATTATAAAACAATGTGTATAGATGCTTTAAAGGATTTGGAAAGGAAAGACAGTGAATATTATGTGACTTAATTGTGAATTTATGAAGCGTCAAGAGAAAATTAAAGAATTATTATTTAAGCAAAGATATTAAAAATAAAAGTTACCAGCTTATTTGAGTAACAAGAGAATACTAGTATAACAAGAGAAATGAAAGATGATAGAGGAGAGGTAAGATCATCTCAGGAACAAATTATGAATACCATAATAAATTATGTAAAGAAAATATTTCCAGATAGAAAAAAAAGTACAAAAAAGAATGGTATGTTAAAAATTGACAGAACAAGAAAACAAGGAATTGGAAAATGAGATTTCCTTATATGAATTAAATAAGGTAATTTACAGCTAGTTTCAGGATCAGATAGGGTACCAGTTTTATAAGACTTTTATAGATTGCCAGAAAAAATAACTCTTAGAACTTATGAATGACTGGTTAAATGAAGGTTTTATGTATAAAGGTTTGTACAGCGGTACACAATTTTTTATTGAAAAAGGAAGTTTAAATCTGAAAATTGGAGACCTATGATATTGAACAATATAGATTATAAGATCTTTATGAAAATAATTCAGAAAAGAATGGAAAGCAAAATTAAATATATTATGGGATGTATATATAGTTTAAAATGAAAAGGATGTCAGGAATTATTCATAGTAAGGGAAATTACAGATGACATTATATGATGAGAATGAGATAATGATAGGAAATTTAAATAATGCTTTTAATACAGCACAACATGAACTTTTGTGGAAAACTATGGAAGAGAATAACAGTAAGAAAATTAAGAATGTATGTTGTTCTTTTAATAAAATAAAGTAAGAATTTTAGGAAATGGAAGGTTAAGCAAAAATAGATATAAATAATGGTATATGTCAGGGATGCCCTATGAGTGGTATAGTTATGAATGTATTAGTCAGAGATGTAAATATTTATTATTAATGAAGCTATAAAATCTCCAGATATCTTTATTTATGCAGACAATATTATTCTGATTACAAGAAACAAAGTCTAGATGAAAGAAGTTATATATTATATACATCAATGTTTAAATATAATAGTCATGGCCTTAAATAAAGAAAAAAGTAAAGAACTGGGTGATTGTAAAGATAGGTAGAGTTAGCTGTCTCACTGAAATAAATCTCTGTGTTCGGGATGAGATTTGGGACTATAAATGTAAACGAGAAACAGTGGAATAAGATACTAGGTGAATTAAAGGGGAGTTGTTGTTGGAAAACATACAAGCTATTGTTTAATAAAAAGGTTTACTTGATTAATTCAGTTATACTGAGAAAGACTGCATATTTATCTAGTGTCTATATATAGTGCCAATAATCTATGAAAATGAAATACTGCAAGTAATTTTTTTGTGTTATATGGGATTCAAGACAGAACCCAATGAAGAAAGGAGTCTTAAACATGGAGAAGGAATATGGAGATATTAATTAATAAACCCAACTGTTTATGCTGCTTCTTTGAATTTATATAAACGTTTGTTTTGGATAAATGATATGAATGAAAAATTAGTAGTAAATTTACTAAAGTAGAAATATAAGTGGTACTGGGATATGTTTAAAAACAAAGAAAAAGCATGTTGAAATGAAGTAATAAAACAAATCTCGTCACACACCAAATGTACTTCAACGGACTTTAATAAGTGGATTAAAGCACAGACTGAGCACTTTTGTCTTATACACATAAAGACTTCATGAGAGTAATGGTCTGCCATTAGCAAGCACTTTAAGTACTGACAATGCATACAATCTCATTAAAAATGATAGAATAAATTATGATGTCACACAGTTGCCAAATACAATTCTTAAAGACAAAGTATAAACATTTTTTATACTTTTGCATTAAATAAATAATAAAACACAATCAAGTATATAAAACAACACTTATTGAAAGAAAACAAAAGCTGGATAAACGCCTGGTATACACCTCAAGCGAAAAAAAATGAAAAGACCAATGGTTAGACCACAGCTGAAGATAAAAATGGAATAATCCACGTCAGGAAATAAATCACTTGCAGAAGCGATCAGCTGACTTAGATTGCAAAAGTGCTTACTCTTGTTTAATAAAGTGGTGTGAAACTGCAAGTGAACCATTTCCTACCTTGACTATTACATCTCAGTTACAACTTTTGTTTTTATAAAGGGCACTACTGTGAAGCTGCAAGTGATTTATTTCCTGACGTGGATTATTCCATTTTTATCTTCAGCTGTGGTCTAACCATTGGTCTTTTCACTTATTGTATAATGCTGGGCACTAAATTAGCATATAATATTAAAAATTATCAAATTACAGCTGCTTTTATCTTGAAGATGATTGAAAGGGATAATGCATCATTAATCCCTGGTGCAACAACTGCATTAATCCTATGTTGTCAGGGAAGTTCTTTGAACTCAAGATGCATTTCAAAATCCTGACTAAAATTTGTTGCAATTGCCCTACCTATGACAAAGAATATAAACTTCTTGTAATTTGGGCAATCCAAAGTATGTCTAAATAGGGCATTGTTGGTTTTCCTTTTCCTTGTATCATACGTATGTTCACAAATCCTGTCTTTCAGTTTTCTGATAATTTTCCATATACAGAAAGCATCACAGGAGCTGCAAGTAGCCAAATATACTATGTGGGAGGTATTGCAGTTACATCTCCCAGGACATGGAAAGGTTCTGTCAAAGTTTCTAACTACAACATAGGGGCCTTCATTTATATATCTACACATTTGCACGTCCCACATTTATGCACAGAACTCTTACCCACCATCTATTTTATACCACTTGTGGTTATTCTAAAAATGTCTTAATATTCTTTCCTTTCAAATACACAATCACAGGCACAGTTCCTAGAATCTTTTCTATATCATCAGAAAAAAATCTAATTCCTAGTTCAGCATCACTATATTAGTGTAACCCAAAACATCTTTGCTGAGAGGTACAGAAAAAATGGGGCTATATGAATCAAACCCAACATTGCTCAGCCTACCTACATATAAATGTGTCTCCTATAATATTAATTACACTAGATTTTGTTTTCAAAATAGAAGACAATCTACCCTAACAGTGATGTACTACTTCAGTTTGAATATTCCTTAACAAGTGAATGGGATATCCTTATTCGATAAACATATAAATTAATTGGTGTATTTCTTTTTCAAAGATATTATCATCAAGAATTAATCAGGAGAACCGCACCATTTGCCTTTTTACTATATGCTTCATTTGATGGAAGAGGTGGCAGCTGTTAAAATATATTAGAAAAATTCTTTCTGTGTATACTTGATAAATAAAATCTGTAGACCTGTTTTCTGTAATTCCCCATGATATAGGAGTGGTTAATGTGATTGGATGCACTGTAAGTATTTAAAGTGCTTGCTAATGGCAGACCATCACTGAAAGAGTTTTGATATATTGTGATAAAGAATAAACTAGAAAAATTTATTCTTATGATATATAAGGGTTGCAAAATTGTGGGAAAATTGGGTAAAGAAAATTTCTTTGAAAATATAAAGGAGGTAAATAAAATAAATATGGATATTATAACCATAAAATTATGGAATGTTTGTAAAGTAGATAAAAGATTATTTTATGTTGTATGGACCATTTAGAATGAAAGGCTAAATGAAATCATGTTTAATTGAAAATAGAGACTAGAAAAATTAGACGGTGGTTTTAGAAAAAGGAGTGGGGTTCAAATAAGGTAATGAAGGTTTAACATAATAATAAAAAGTGAGATATCTATGATTGCATGACAATAACAGAAAGGAATGGAAATTTGTATACTGTATACATTTGTAAATATGTAAGTTTGTAAATAGTACTCTACATAATGTTTTTTAAATAAAGAATCCCTACTCTTTTCAATAGGTGCTGCTGGAACTTTTACATCCATCTGAGCTACCACCAACTCAAACAGATGGGGCCTCAACTTAACATTTCACCCAAAGGATGACACACTCAGGAGTGCAGTGTTATGCTGCACTGTACTGTAAACAACCCATCTACTTTGTGGGGGAATAGATCCCACAGCCTTTTGCTCCACCGCCACTGCAATAATCCCATAATAGCTTCATCTGCAGACTATACAGTGAATATAGCCACAGAATAATGCCTTGATCATTTCATTTGCAGGTTGTACATTAAATGTGTCCATAGCAAAATGCCACAATAGTTTTATCTGTGGACCATGCACTTATGCATTTATTGCATCAGTTCCCTATTTCAGTATTCCTTTATACGTCTGAGAAACTCAAACTAATAGTCAAAAGTTAAGCTTACAAAATCAAACTTTGATTCATCTAAATTAGCACTTCATCAAGGAATTTTGACGCTAGAAATCTCAAAGACAAAAGTGTTTCTGTGGGACAAAGTCTTTATTCACATGACATGCTGCCAGATTTGCTAACCAATTCCAGTGACACAATGACTCAAGAGAAAGGAGCTGCTTCCTGGTTGTGTAAACAGGATGTACCGCAATAAAATATCCACATTGTTTTGCACTTGCATTGAATCATTCTACATCACTATAAAATGTCAGAGTAACTACTAACAACTATAATTCCAGAGGGCACAACATTGGAAAATTAAAATAGGGTCACTGGAATATCATGCTGGAAAGTCCTATTGAAATGGAAGATGATTTTTCTATTTTGTACAAAACTGTTTTGACAAAAACTCTTCTACATATTATCTAAGCAAGACATGAGTTGCACAAACTCAGACCTCTTTCCACTCATAGCAGATGTGATTCCTATAGAATTATAGTTACAAGTTGCCCATGTTATTATAAGTGTCATTCAACAACTCAGAAAATGGGGAGGCGCAAAAAACCAAAGAATGAGGCAACACATATCAAAGCTTTGGTGCATTCCAAAACAGACAGTTTCTGAAGTCCAAGCATTCCTAACATAGAAAGTGATATATTCTGGAAAATCTGATACTTTTCCACAAAACCAAAAATAAATACACAAAAATTCAGCTAGAGACAGTTCCTTACTGGGAACACCTTCACCCCTACGTATCAAGTAACTTAGTTTTGTTTTCTTTTCCTGTAAGGATTTGTATGCAAATTTGAAAAATTAGAAATAGTTGAGACAAACATGGAAGAAGGGCATACACAGAACAGAAATGGATGAATTCAAAGAAGCTCACAAGAAGCTAAATTAATAAAGTCATCTAATAACTAACTGCTGCAGAACATCAAGTTTGTGACTATTGTAGAAAAGCAATGAAACAAAATTTGTAAATAGATGGTGTAGAATCAGATAGTACCAGTACTCAAGTCAAATGACAATTAGCATGTTAAAGGACACTGAAGACTAAAAAGATGGAAATTCTATTTCTTTAACAAACCGAGAAGTAAAAAGGATTACTTGGAAAACAGATTCAGATGACACAATGCCAGGATTATCAGCATTCTAGACACAGTAAGAGAGACATCCACTCATGAACAAAATTAATGAGGGACAGATTATAATTTACAGCAATCCTACAAGAGGGAATTATAAAGACGACAGAACAAGGAAAATAAAAAGCAAGGACTTAAACATGTTGCATTGCATTTGCATTCATATCAAACAAAGGGTAGCTTAGGGAGTACTAGCAAGATATATAAAAGCTTGGAGTTGTGAAGTTTGAAAATAAAAAAAAAACACTAACTTTTTATGTGTTGGGTAAAAAAATAGCTGTCAGTCACCTCACTGATCCATAATGTTCAGTGACTGTCATGTGTATCATACATAAATGCTCACATTTTAAAACACTCAGGGTTTTTTTTTTGCATTCTGGTTGTCAAGTCAGTATTTGATTCTTAAACTTTTATTGCTTTTTACTATGAGATCTGATTTTAGTTGAGAAAAAATTCAGAAAAGAAGTCTGAGTGTACCTGAAATTGTAAGCTTTAATTTCTACATGATCTTTCATCACACAGACATCTGTCTTTGTATATATCAATAAAACTACACAATCTATGTATAAGAGTGCATATTTGTATGTACATTTGTGTGTCTGTGTCTTTGTTGCTACACAGTAGAAAAGAAAGAGTAGCACTGTTACATTACAGCAAGTTGTTTTCTGGCTCATCTCACCTTGGGTTCATCCTTTGTGGAGTCTACATGTCCTTCATGTGCTGACATGAGTTTTCTCCAGATGCATCTGTTTTCCTCCCAGATCCCAAAAGCATGAGTTGGCAGACTAGTATCTCTGAATTATCTGTTCATGGGATCACTACAAAAACTGGATGCAACTCAATAACACTGAGTAGATTGCATGTGTATTTATGGGTCTACATCAAGGGCTCAAAGCCCGGATGCTTACAGGCCATTGTCTCAAAGCTGGGAACTCTAGTGCCTTGCAGCTCATATTCAGATGTTTTCAGGCAAAGTGCAGAAGCCCTGCAGAGAGAGACAGAGTTGATCTGCTGCCCAAACATGTAGCACTGTTGGAGTAAGCTAAGTGCTGTAGCCACTGGAAGGAAGTTGGAGGGAACAAGAGCATAGTGGTTACATTTACTGGGTATCATAAACTGTAGAATTAGGATTAGGGTTAGGGAGTAGAGTTTGGGAATAGGTCTTGGAGTAAGAGTGAGTTTTAGGGTCAGGGAGAAATTATGGAATTTAGGTACAGGAAGCAATTGAGACATTTAGGGCTAGGAACCAATTGAGGAATTCACATTTAAGGTTTGGGAGTGATATGGGAATTTAGGTTAGAGAGTAACTGGTAAGTTTAGGGGTAGTTATTAAGTGAGGAATTTAGGGTTAGAGAGCAACAGGGACATTTAAGTTAAGGTATTGAGTCAGTGTTAGGGAGTAAGGCTGAAGGTAATGTTTATGCACTTTCATGACATTTTTGGGGTTAGAGTTATAGCTCTGAGAGAACTAGACTCAAACAAGTAATAAAATGGGAACTTGCTATTCTGATAAAGTGTCAGAAAATAAGTCAGCTGTAATGTAATGGGACATTAGCACTTTCATCTGTAGTGGAGTCATATTGTATGTGTTATGCAATAAGGCATGAAACAAGTGTGCGAAATGGAAATATTCCTGCATGTCCAGGAGTCTTGTGAGGCATGACCCTGAAGGGTGTCTTACAATCCTGAACATCTTGAAGTATTGCAATTATAAAATATGCGTATGTGTTTTTCTGCACTTTGAACTTTATACTTAGCAGATTTTGTATGATAACTATACATTTTGTGTTGTATTTTAATGCAAAACTATTTCTCCTTCCATTTTAACTAACTGACTCATATTTATGTTTACAAAATTTTGACTGTGGAATTCTGGTATGAAATTTTCAAGTTAGTCACTTCAGACAGCTTTCTGTCAAACTGCTTTGTCACTGTCAAACTCTAAATGTATACCCATATATTGGAAACAGGTGGTGGTGCTCCACCAATTTTATGTTAAAATTTTTGTACTTAAAATGATAATTCTTTTAAAGAGCTGTGGGCATTTGTTGAAATTAATGTAAAAATGTTGATTTGGTCAAGCTTCTCAGCTTCTGTTTTCAACTAACTGAATATTCTGTATGGTTCAAAGTATTTTAAACTGAGGAATTTTACTATGAAATTTTCTGGTATTCATTTTAGTGAGTCTTCTTTCAAACTGTAATCTGCCATTGTGTAATTCCATTTGTAAATGCGGTGTTGCAGTTATTAAAAATCATGTTTTCTGATCAAAATTCCATGAACTCAGCACCATATTTTAGGTGTTAGCTGTCCATAGCTGAAAATTTGACCTCAAAATGTACAGTTTTATCAGATTTATTTGCATTTGCTCAAAATAAATGACTGACTGCTGTGTTGAGTTATAACTTTTTAACTATGTAGAAATTTTGAATGCCACCCTTATGACATTATATCATTGCATCATTTCACATAAGTGTTCTCATATCACATTTTGGATTGAACTAGCACAAATTTGGTGTCATAATTTAGATATCAGTAGCCTTTTAGACTGTATGAAAACCTGAAATCAAAATTTTATATTTTGGCAGAGTTATGGGCATTCAATTAAATAATGTTAAAACGTGTTTTTTCATGTTTTATCAATTTTTTTAGTTAAACTGCTAAGTTTACAGTTTCCATGGTAGCAAGTAGGGCCCCCATGTTTCCATTTTTTGAAACTATGTTAGATACTTTCTGCACCTTTGATAAAGGTATTTGGAAGCTGATGTTGAGTCTCCTTTTACTGACAGAAAAATATAGCTGCCAGAAATGTAGATGATTGTAAATGACTGTTCCTGCCCCTTCATCACCTAACCTTTACCACTTTCGCTATCTCCGTCAGATTATCTCCTTTCTGACTGTAGGAGATGACTTTAAGTATTGACTACTATCCTAGGACATCTAGTAGCACATCAGATCAAAACTGTTGCAGAATCATCTGTCTGGATATTATAACTTCTTCCCAATTGTTTCCTTCTTTTTTAAGTTCAACCCTAAAAAGCCCTAAGGCTGTGTCAGACTAGACCCCATTGTATCTCCTTACCTTTAGGAAATAACATTCTGGTCTTTCATTTCTTCAGTGTATGCATTCACAACCATCACTCTTAGCAACCTGACAGCTTTTTCTGTACCCTCCAAAATAGTACTATTGACTACAAATCTCTCCACAGTACTCCCGGGACATCTTTTCCACTGCCTCGTTTAACAGTATTAGTATATCCCAGCCTCTCATTTCAATTCTCTTTTGAGTGCACTCAGCTAGTCTGATTAGTATGATAGGGTATCTGTGTTCTCACACTTTGATGTGGCGGCCAACAGTTGCCACTATGATAACTTCTAGGTATTTCTTCTGCCCTGTATAATATACACGAG
This sequence comes from Protopterus annectens, assembly GCF_019279795.1. Taxonomy (NCBI): domain Eukaryota; kingdom Metazoa; phylum Chordata; order Ceratodontiformes; family Protopteridae; genus Protopterus; species Protopterus annectens. The sequence continues at coordinate 1,033,090,567 of NC_056739.1, read as the reverse complement.
ACAATGGAATAGCTAGTCTCTGGCGCACACTTACCAAGGGCAACAACTTACAGTTCTTGGTAATGGGCCTCAACAAACATTTTTCTGACTATCTTGATAACTTCAGAAAGTCCCTTGTGAGGTTAGTACCTCAGCTCTCCACTCTTAGCACAGTTTTATTGTTGTCCACATAGATGATTGCTACATTTTCTCAGTGTTTAGTGATGCCTGATAATCGCAGTACTTCAATATTAATGCAGTTTTCATATGACACCTCCTTTGAAACCACCATTCTCTGATTACTTTGATATTTTCAGTTTTCAAATAATCTGATAGTTTTCAAACCTATTTACGCTCCTCTAGTTTTACATGAAATCTTTTTAAAACACATTTGAAAGACCTTACTGAAGTATATTTAAAGTGCATCAGCTGGGTATCTTTCAGCTACTTCCATTGCTATCCATTCACAGAAGTGTATAAGATGTGTATGGTATAATCCTCTGACTATATACTAATGCTAATCATCACCAAAGAGTTTATTACCCTGTAGTAAAATGCTTAATTATTTTCTGAGTATTTTCTGCATTATCATTCCTTCAAATTAACTGTTATTAGATGCCTGGGTCCATCCTTGGTTAGCAGTTGCACAGTGGAATGAGTTATCCACGCTGAAGTCTAGGACTACTCTTGGGAGGGGGAGATTTCATCTAGTCTTCAGTATACCCCTGCCAGATGCTATCTAGGCCAATATGCCTTTTTTTGTTCACCCTCCCTGCAGCTGATCATCAGCTGCTCTCAGCTGTTCTTTTTTCTCATTTACTGGGTCTACAGGAACAGCTTTTGCCTCCCATAAGCTGAACACTCCCCCAAACATAGTGTGTGAAGTGATTGAGGAAGCTTGTGCAGAGTCATACTACTACTTGGCAGTGTGCCATAACTCCCTTCCACCCCATAGGAAACCTTGTGATCTCTGTAACAGCTGCTTATGGGAGGTGCATGCACACTTCTTTCGATGTGCAACCTTCAGACTAAATGATATACAGATCTATATCATTTTGTCAAAAACACAAACCATTGAATACCCATTTATCGATCTCAATAAATCAAAAGGTAAATTCAGTGACTGATCACTTCTGTCAATATTTTCTCCAGGAGCCTAACTAGTGTACCAACCTATTGAGCATCACAAGCACCAAATAATTTAAAACACACCCCCCCCTAACTAAATATGCCAACTCTAAGATTGCACTACAGTGGGGAAAAGGGCAAATTCCCAATGATGGCCAACTAGTTAGTTTCCCTGTGTAAACAATTGCGGTAGTGATTGCTCGCTGCATTTTGCTTCTGGTTTATTGAGATTGATAAATATAGATTTGATGGTTTGTGTTTGCAACAAAATGAAGTGTACCCATGGTATACAGCTTGTGGTGTGGAGCTTGCTAAGCTCCTAATGTGGCAATTGCAGCAATGGCAGGCACCTCCCTCCCATCAGGAAGCAGCTGCTCACTCTTATCCTCCCCCTTTCTAGACCCTCCAGTACCCATTCAGTTAGTCAAAATCAGATTGCCCACACAGAGTAAGGGGCTGGAACTCTAGGCCAGTGTATTTTGTCCTACCATGAAGGGCTCTCCTCCTTGTCTACTCTGTTTATGTCTTCCTATCCATGTTGTTCTCATTTTACCCACACTTGTGTTCTACTACTTTCTACTTTGAAAATACTGAAACAAATAATTTATTTCAGGGTATTCACTGGATATTTCACTACCTTTTTGCCCCTCTATTGTAAATAATAATTGTGGAACCTTCTTCCTCCCAGAGATATGCCTAATAGGTTCATAACTAAGTAGCAGTCTAGCTGCCCCTACGGAACATGTAAAGCCTAGTCAGTTTTCCATTTGGTGCTTGAGTTAACCTGTCCATTTGGTGTTAGACTGGCCTTACCCATCCAATGGTGGATAACTAAATACTGCATCAAATGGGATTAACTGGGATCTTACCATAGATAATTTCAGGGTACCCATGCATGGGATAAAGCACTTAGGCACTGCCTCTGCACATAACTAGTTCAGGGGGCATTCCTAGGTCAAATTTTCTGTTTGCCATCCATAGACCTGAATTTGAATGTAGACATGGATGAACTATGTTTTACATGGATGGAGACTCTGTTCCAGAGCATTTGTATCTTCTGTGAGGTATATCTGTCCTTCCAACCATTGTGTTAATGCTGCAGAAAAGGTTTGGATCCATAGACTGAGTATTTCTGATGCCATTAATGTCAAATAATGACCTTTATCATTGCTACTGACTCTGTAGCTTGGTTCTATATTTCATCACCTCTCTGCTTGCAATCTTCTCCCACCATTTTCTTTTTTTCTGCTGTTTATTTTCTTGTCCAGAATAGCTATCCTTGCTCCCTCCATTAACCAGACAGACGTCTCCTCATTTCACAAACACATACCAACACTTTTACCAGTTTTCTTTTATTTACGATCTGGTACCTCGGCCTTTCGCCTTCAAAGGATCATAAACATAATGTGCTTGCAACAGTATATATACACATAAAGTAATACTGATTAGCACAAATTTCTCATATTAGTTAATTAACAGATTAATTAATCAATCAAGTCTTAAAATGATCACATAGTTTTAAAGTGCCTTAAAGTAATACGTCCAAGGTGCACACAGTGTATGATATAATACCAAAAAATTAATTAATAGATAACTTTATCTCTAATCTTTAATCTAAGAGGTAGTTTTATAATAATAATAATAATAATAATAATAATAATAATAATTTAAATACTTAACTCCAAATTCAATCCATAAGGCTTGCCCAAAATACAAAACCTCAAACTATATGGGCAACCACCATGTTTATCAGAAAAATGTTTGGCCACAGGACTAATTTCATTATGATTTTTAATATCTCTTAAATGTTCCAGAATGCGAATTCGAACCATCCTTTTAGTTTGTCCTATGTATTTAGACAAGAGCAACCCAAGATGTATACTACCCCTACTGATCTACAGTTAAAATGATATCTGGGAGAAAATGTAACACCATTAATCCTAGTAATATTAATGGCCTTCACACAGAGGCTGCAGTGGCCACACGGATATGTACCTAATGGGAGACTCCCTCTCTCATCAACTCCTTTAAAGAAGTTATAGTTTAATAGCTCCTTCAAATTTTTCCCCCTCTTATAAGAAAAAGTTATATGTTCGGGAAACAAATGGCCTATATTCTCATCCTCATAGATTAAATACCAATATTTCCTCACTACCTTCATTAATTCTTCAGATAAAGGGGAAATTTAGTAACAAAAAATAATTTTTCCTCATTATTATTATTTTTTCTACCTATGTTCTCAGATACTGAAGAATTATGTCCATCCAACCCATCTTCGAAATTTCGATATTCACTATAGTTAACAATACCAAGTATTTTATTTTTACACATTAATAAATGATCTTTATTATAACCCCTCTTTATTAACCTTGATTCAACATTATTTAATTCTTTATGCCTCTCATTTTCATCACTAGTGTGGTCAAAAATTCTTTGGAACTCACCCAAAGGTAATGACCGTACTAGATGTCCAGGATGCATACTCTCCGCATGTAAAAACATATTTACCGAGGTATCTTTCCTGAAAGGTCTAAAACCAATGTAATTCTCTTTATGATACAATGTTATGTCTAAGAAATTAATCTTATCCCTGTTATATTCAAAAGAGAAGGTCAAACCATGATCATTATTATTCAAATTATCGAAAAATTCAAAATATTCAGTGATATCACCACTACATATCAAAAAAAGATCATCAATAAATCGCTTATAAACTATTACATTTTTTTTATAAAAGGAAGTGGGATAAATATATTGTTTTTCAAAAAATCCCATATACATAATGGCATATGAGGGCGCAAATGCAGCCCCCATAGCCGTTCCTTTCAATTGCAGAAAAAAATCATTATTAAAGCAAAAATAGTTATGGGTAAGACATAATTCTAACAATTGTATCAAGAACGTAGTTCTGGGTCCATCTCCCAACATATCCTGAACTGCTTCTAACCCCCATCTTTTATTAATGTTTGTGTATAGTGACTTCACATCTATGGTTACCCAGTAGTAGTCATTACACCATTTCATTTGAAAAAGTTCATTTATTAAATCCTGAGTGTTCGAAATATGCGCTGTCACTTTTGATAAATGTTTTTTTAAATGAAAATCCAAAAAGATGTTAACATTACTCAAAAAGGATCCTTTTCCTGACACTATTGGCCTACCTGGCGGTTTTTCTAAACATTTATGCACTTTTGGTAAGGCATAAAAAATCGGTGTCAGTGGCTTCTTAATAAATCATTTCCCAACATCATTATGGCTAAAAAAGCCAAGACGTTCCCCTCTCTCCAATAGGTTTAATAGCTCAATATTAAATTCTATTATAGGATCCCTACTTAAGCATTGGTATTCATTCTCATTATTCAATAAATCATTAACCATCTCACAATAATTAGATCTATGTAAGATAACCCAATTGCCACCTTTATCTGCACACTTAAAAATGAATTCCCTTTTAATTTTAATCATGTTCTTTAAGGCCATCCATTCACTTTTATTTAAATTATAATATTTTAAACTTTCCTGTGAATTATTCACTAATAATATCATACACTGTGTGCACCTTGGACGTATTACTTTAAGGCACTTTAAAACTATGTGATCATTTTAAGACTTGATTGATTAATTAATCTGTTAATTAACTAATATGAGAAATTTGTGCTAATCAGTATTACTTTATGTGTATATATACTGTTGCAAGCACATTATGCTTATGATCCTTTGAAGGCGAAAGGCCGAGGTACCAGATCGTAAATAAAAGAAAACTGGTAAAAGTGTTGGTATGTGTTTGTGAACTGTTGCTGCTTTCGTTAGTGTGTTTGGATAAGACGTCTCCTCATTTCCTTCCTTTGTGTCCCGCTGACCTTGTTCACCTCTCCATGATTGACGTCCTCAGCTTATCAGACATCAATGTTCCAATCTCCTGCTCAAATTCTCTGTGCTCTCCCCTTTAAAGTCAATTTACTTCCACCATCTTTCTTCCTTGGATACTCTAACATCATGCCTGGGAAATGACACCTCTGCATTACTACTACTGTTTAACAACCCTGCTGAGCACTAATTTCTGTCCCTCAGTTTGGTGATCTGTTCTGTTTGATTCCTTTGATCCTCAGAATGTCCATCGTCTCCTCATGTCTCTCACTCTCTACCACATTCTATCTCCTACACATCTTTCTATTTTACTACCTTGTCCCCTTCTATCATTTAAACCATCTTCCTCCCCCATTTTTCCCTACTCTGTCCCTTCTACAAAATTTCCAGCTCAGAATCACTATGATTCACTCTCTTTATTCATTTGCACAAGTCTGGTTCCTATACCTTTATTGCTGTTATTTCCCCATCTTTTGTTCTGAATTTCTTATATTACCAAGTAGCATGCTATGCCACTATGTTCTCTTTCTTTCTTATCTTTTGTTCCTTGCAATCCTCTTTCTTGAACATGGAATGTATCTTTTACTTACATACCTTATTCTGAGTGTCTTACCTCTTCCTCCCTCCTACCACCTTGTTTTAATACATGACCATTCTGGCATACCTTTCATCTGTAGATTTTAGTAGTTTTGTCCCTGTCAGATTATTTTCTAAATAGTTTCCTTCTACTCAGGTACCTCCTCTGGCCCTATTAATCTTTCTTCATTCACTCCCATCACAGCTGTTGCATGACACTATTCATTCCCTATATACACTACTGGCTTTGGGCACAGGAACTGCCTTAGAGAAAATAACTTCCACACTCAGGCAGGTCTTATCTATTAGAGCGTGGCTGTTCTGACTCCTTGGTGGTTGCTGGTTTAAAAAGGTAATATATACTCAAATGAACAATGATTTTGTAATGACCCTGTCAGGACTGATTATTCTTATTGTTAATAGTTTTGTCTAATATCATCTGAGCGAGTATATCCTCCCATCTATTATGTTACCTCTCTGCCCTTTCTCCATCATTAAATGGTTCCCTGTTATCACAAACCTCACTATCAACCCTGGCCACACCTTCCGGCATTATTTTAATATTGCGTACTATGCTTATGCTGTAATCCCAGACATGCTAGGCTTGTATACAGTGCTGAGCACCCTTTGCCTACCTAGAGCTTTTCACTAGTGTATGCCAACTTTCCCCTCCAACACCATCCTCCTCTCATTCATCTCATCTCCTTCTATTGCACATCATTTCTTCCCCTAAGCATCTACTGTTCTTTCTCCTTTTTTCCCTTTCTGCTTATATCTCTTACTGGCCTTTGTTTCTTACTACCTCACAGATAGATGCAGCAGTTCCAATTCACTCTTTCTCAATTGTTTTCTGCTGTTTCTTCACTTGGTGCTCCTGTTCTACCTCTTCATTTACCTTTCCTTTGTTTCATTACTCACCCATCTGATTTCATTCTTCAGGAATAATCTATGTCTGCCGCTGCCACTCTCAAATGTCCCTTCCCAGCAGCCACTTGATCTGTCAGTTTCCTTCTACAGCTCGCACGCCTCTTATCACTTTTGTTCCTCAAGCTCTCAGAACTTCACTGCATATAGATCTGCCTGGGCTTGGACTAAACCATTCCAGTAGCTCTCACAGTCCCCAGATGGGCTCTTCCACTATACCCCATAGTCTTGTCATTTCCCTCCTCCGCACCGTCATCCTCCTGCAGTTCAAACAGCAGCTTCCTTCCCATAGGAGCTTCAGTCCCACCGCCAACACACAACCTGAACATCTAGCACATTCTTATACTTTACCCCTTCTCCACCATTTAGCCTTCCAGGTCCACATTTCCTAACTAGACTAGCCTACCTACCTACATTAAATACTTGCATCTAGCAAGCAGAAGGAAGACGCTAGATGGTGCCAGGGATCTAATTTCTAGCAGACTGATAATCTAAGACCCATAATCCAAACAGCTACTGTGTTATTGTATTGTGTTGTATTAAGCAACTGAAAACACACTGTATTAAAAATCAGCTCTGACGACAACAAAAATCTGAATTATAACTCAATAAGGTTGATTTCTAAAGCACTCTGCTTCACAAAATACTGCTTCATATAGCAGACTAGATTACATGGGCTTCAGCTGTACACTTCATCCATGCAATGGAAAATGTTAATTGCTAATAAAGATTATTTTTCCTTATTTTAAGTAACAGCTTGCATTAGTGTGACCAAGCCTTATTTAAGAAGAGTGCAAAGCTAAGGCATTGGACTTAAACAGCTATTATGGTAACTTAAAAGCAATTACAAATGTAGCTATAAATCTGAATTACAAACCAGAAAAAGTAAATTATAAAGCAGTCTACCACAGAAACATATAATTTCCAGCAGAGACTACCTTTGCCAACATTGGTTTCATTTTACACATTTGTTATTATTAAGTTGGTCAGTGGGTAAGTGGAGTGGTTAATGTAAATTCTGACTATGGACACTGATCACAAAGAAAATACTGATACAAATATACAAGGAATGATACTAGTTTTAGTTGCAGTACTGAGCATTACTGTAACATACAAATGAGGGGAAGACAACTGATTACAAATGATAAAAGCATACATATTACTGTACTTACATATACTCTAGTACTAATAAGAAGTACACCTTTTTTCCTTTGTTTTTATGATACTTTGCCCCCACAGCCAATTGGCTTATTTATATCCCATCACTGACGTTATAATCAACCAGGACAGCCCTTCTTAAGGCATTTATCAGGGTGGTTCGGGATTTTGAATCTTTTTAAGCCCACCGTTATACCTGTCCAATTACAGCCCATGAGTGGCACTTGCAATGCACATCAGTGATGCACAGGAAGACACCCTATTCAGATGCAGTAGCCACCATGTGGTGATTTTCTGGCATCTTCCAATGAAATGTAGCCAAAGAGCATGCGCTTCTATGGGGTTTATATTATATGTTCGAAGTCTGAAAACTTAGAATCTCATATGATCGACTCCATATGAGCGAAGTTTTCAAACATCGAACATAAAATATAAACAAACTAAAAATAAAAAAAACTGCCTTAATGCTCTATGTAGGGGGGGGCAAGCCCTCTGCACCCCCCACACCCCCTGCTACTTAAATATACCAACTCCAAGATCGCACTACATTGATGTGAAGGGAAATATTCCTTACGGTGATTTCCGTTGAAACGTTCGATGTTTGAAAACTTCTCTCATATGATGTTGATCATATGAGATTCGAAGTTTTCAAACTTTGAACTTACAATATAGACCACTTCTAGTGCATGTGTACTCCTTCCTCTCCAGGATAGGCATGCTCAGTCCTTCCCTGCTTGCTCTGTCAAGTGACTGAGTTGCTATTCAAACTCTGAAAACCTGGGCCATAATCAATGCTGTATCCCCCAAATCACTGATGCAGATGATAAGTAATAATTTTGTTGGGCTAAAATAATCTTAGTAGGTTATCTATGTATATGAAGAAAAAATGGATAAGACTCGGTGATGCACAGGACAAATCAGGAAAGCACAGCAGGCTCTTATCTTTAAGAAACTATTGATTTTAGTTTTAAATCTCTCAGGCCTTTTTGATAAACAGATATTTATATGTGTGTGTTATCTACCAAGGCAATTTTATGCAAACAGCAAAACAGATGCACTTTATTTTCTACGTTGTTCTTCTCCATTTTACATGTTTATTTTATGCTGTAGGTTATCAGATATACAACTTTCTTTCTATTGTGAAAAATCACATTTAAAGTATTCCAGTCTATCTTTCAAAAGAGACAGGAGAAAGGACAAGAAATCATTTATCACTACTGTCAGTAAAGATTTCGGAGGAGATAAAACAAAATACAGGTAGAAGCATGACAATTAGCTAACTTATTAGTCTGTAGCCTTTAAACAAACATTGATTTTGCTTCTAGAACTTAACGAGAAAGTGATGGATGATGCACAAGACTTTAGATCAGTACGATTAGGAAGGGTGATCGGCTGAATAGACTTGTGTTCCAGATATCAAGCTACTATATACCATTGCAATGCATTACAATGCATGGATCAAGTGCACATTTATTTGGGAAAGGGTGGAACCGACATGGTAGACCGAATCAATATTTAGCACCACTCCAAGACATCTTGAAGAAAACCAGTATGAAAACTAGGATTGTAAGGAATTTGACACTAGATGACCAAGGAAAAAGTTCTAACATTTTATTTAAGCCAGACAAGCTGTACAGTTAACTTAAATTTTATTTAATTCTTGAGTGTGATCCATTTTGTACAGTGCACCTTTTACTCCAGGTTTTAAATATGCAGATTTTTTTACAGTAGCAAAAATACTGTTTAGGGGAATAGCAAATTCAATTCCAGATCATATCAAAATAGTACTGATACATTCCAGAAACAATTAAACAAAACCTCTAAATTAAGGTTTTCCTTGCCCTTGAAGACATCAGCATTTGTGTAATAACAGAAATGTGGTTACAATGTAATGATTTAATTTGCCCATTCCAGAGTATAACACCCATCATGCATTCACATCCATTAGTGAGCAAACAGGACGATCTACATTTATTTGTAACAGCATAAGTGGATGAAGTCCTAGTAACAGTCAATAACATTAATTACATGACTATAGCCAATTATAGGACCCGTCAGAGCATGAAGAATACCTTAACCAATTTTATAAGTTAACCACTGAACCAAATACTTTTCTTATAGGAAACTTCAGATATCCTCATAAGCCATGCAGAGGTGCGCCATCAACAGCAAATATGCTCAGAAATGTCTGGACTTCATAAGTACTAATACACTTGACCAAATTGTTCCTCTACCTACAAGCGGCGTCTGTCTTCTAGATCATTTCCTCACTAACATACTCCTCAATTCCATCACCCTAATTGTTATTCGCTTGATAATTTTGCTGTGTTTTCTCCATGAAAAATTTCTTGTGGTCTCTAATATAATCTGATTTACTTTCAGAGTTTACTCCAAAAGAAATTGCTTACTAATTACCAACCTTACTGATATTCATAAATGTGAGAGCTACCTAATAAATCTTGTACTTGAACCTGGTACCTAGTTCTCTGAATTGTATCCCCTCTTAGGTAGATGTACTGAGGCACCCATATCCATTTGATGTAAGTGTAACACAAGATTAAAACCAAACTCATATATATGGTGGAACTCCCACACCAACAAACACTATAACAAAAACAGGGTTAGGAGGGTGGCCTAATGGTTAAGGTGTTTGCCTTACAATCACAAGGTGCAGGGTTTGAGTCTCACAAGGGATAATTGGCTAGGCTTAAAATGGCTCGCAAGGGCAGTTAGCTCAGTACTAATCTATAAACCTATAAAGGTCCTGGAATTATACAAAATATTTCCACTTTATTTCCTGTAAGCTTACCATAAGGAAAAGCAAAGCTGACTATGAACATAGGGTTGCAATCAATAGAAAAGGCAACCATAAGGCTGTCTTCAGCTATATTAGGACATTTAGAAGCAGTGAACAATTCTGTAATGAACTTCTGTAAAATGTTACTGCCTTCTCTGAACCCGAGTGTGTTGTTAATATTCTTTCAGGCAAATTGTCTTCCAACTTCACCCCACTCACTCACCTCTCTCTCTGCCCCCATTCCCAACTCATACCTCTCATCCATAAATTACTCCTGAGAGAGTCGTAGTGACATTTTCAAAGTTAAAAATACCATTCCGTGGGTCCTGTCAATATCACTGAATGTCTAGTGAGAAGTACTGAGTGCTACCTGGCCAAACATCTCTACTAATTATACCCTCAATGTGTGTACACAATAGCTCTTGTGGTACCCTTGCATACTTAGCCTGGGAATTACAGGACTATTATTCTTAGAAGTTGTGATGCCCGTGCCCTGGCCCAGCACTCAAGGAGTCTCAGTCCTCACAACTAACAACAGAGAGGGCATCTCATATGGGAGGAAAGGATAACAAATACACACAGTAAAGTGAATTTCCCTTAAGAGCACACAGAGATCACAGCCAGTCAGGGGCTGGTCACTCCCTTGCTCTCCAGGTCACCAATAAGACTCCTCACTGGCACAGCTATCGGGTCCAGATCTCAGTCAGCTGGTCAAGCTAAATTCTCCAGCACCCTCTCTGTCCAACCAGTGCTTCATGTCCCTGCCCAAGTAGCTGACACACACACACACACACACACACACACACACACACACACACACACACACACACACACACACACACACACACACACACACTTTGAGATAAGAGGTTATACAACCACACAGACACTTCTGGGGAAGGCTGGCACAGGATCTCCAGCTGTGTCCCTTTTACCCAGACTATATGGTAGTAATTACTACCACCACCCAGCTAATACTTATTAGCTACTCAAAGACCCTTAAAAGGGTGTCCAATTATTACTGTGCAATATTAATATCCAATTGGTAGTATAGCCCAGTGAGAGTGGCATTGTACAGCTTTACCAAAGGTGTGCAAGTACTCTTAAGAGTTTAAATTATCTCTACACAAAACCAGACACAGTTAAAAGGTTTTAAAATATTTAATAATAAATAATTAAAACCACAAGGCAATACTTTCTACTATACAGTGCTAGTCAAAAGTTCAGAGATCACACAAAATACTTAAAATAAATCAGTAGTACAGTTCTGACATCACAGAAAAACACTTAGTCTAATCTTTCTAATTTCTAGTTATTCCTAAAAGAAAACACACTTCTAAAATAAGAATAGAGCAAGGCAGAGTGCTGTGAGTTGGATAGTCAGATCAAAAATGCTTAATGCCTTCTTGTTCTCTCTGTTTAAATTGAAACTGCAGTTCTGATAAAACATTACATCATTTCTTTTTACACTTTCCTGGTGTTCCCAAGCTGACAGAAACTGCATTTACATTCTTTTACACTTATAGCAATAAAGGACATTCCATATGTAAATTCTGGTCATTAACATTAGCCTTAAAACAATAGGCAGGAAGACTTCATCTAGCTGGACTGGAGCTGACTTGTAAATCATCAAAGGCAGTGAGGAAATCATTTTAATTTCAAAGGACCAAAAATAAATGCTTGACTTAGCTTTCTTTACAGCAGATGGCAATGTTGCCACATTGTTTTAAGTTCAACATTCATATTTACAAATGATACCCATGGTGGTGGTGCTGCGGTAGCGTTGCCGCCTCACAGTAAGATGCTGTCTGGTTCGATTCTCAGCTAGAGCGTCTTCTGCGTGGAGACATGCGGGAATGGGTGTACCTTCGTTGAAGGTTGTGCATCAGGCCTGGCAGGCCGGTACGTAAAAATCAACTGCCAATCATTAGCGGACCGGAGTTCTGCTGTGGCGACCCCTAACCAGGAAAAGCCGAAAGACACAAACAATTCATATTTACAAATGATAGAATTATCTGCACGATTCTATCTGGCTAGGCTGGAAGCCTTCACCCATTCCTACCAGTCTTTACAGAAGTACTATTTTCAATTCTGTGGAACTTATAGATGAACTAATAAACAACAATATAGGTGACCTTATTTACTGTAATAGAAATTAGTTTTGCTTTGTGAAAGGCAGTTCATATATTCTCAGCTTGGTGAAGCTCTTCAAAAGGATTTCAAAAAACATAAATGATGGGCATTCAGTCTATACTGCCTATCTAGACCTTGACAAGGGTTTCATCATTATCTTCCTTGCTGGGACTGTTAAACACTCCCCAAACTTAGTCCATATTTCATTTTCTGGATGATAAATGCCAGTGTAAAAGAACAGTACAGTTGTGTACACTTACCATAAATGTAGATGTTCGAGTGTATTCACTGTTGCAGTCATCACATTTGGGTTATCTGCTTGCAGTAGTCCTCAGTCAGCTTGATTATCAAAGTCTTGGGTCCTGCAACGGTTGCTGTCTCATCTTCCATGACATCAGGTAGTCATTAGTATAAAGCATGCAGCTGATGCCATTACATCAGTTTTTCTTGCTGCAGATGTCAGGTGCCCCCTTAATGGGAAGCAATTAAATATAAATATATACAAGGTTATACCTCCAGCAAAAAAGCAACTACACCAAAAGCTTTTAAGTATAGTAAAGGAGAATAGAGGTATAGCAAAAGAAGTCAGGGGGCTGGACGGAGGGTAACCAGGACTGCAACACAACTGTACTATGTTCTTCATGTTTCACTGTTGCAGTCATCACATTTGGGTAGATACCCAAAGCTAAGGATGGGAGGAGGAATTTAGATAGCATTAGGACAAGCTATAAGGCCCTGCAAAACTGCAGTGGCAAAGCCAGCTCTGGATTTAGAGGAAATTGGCAAATGGTAATGCTTGGTGAAAGTATGTACGGAACTCCACGTAGCAGCTTCTAGGATGTCTCTGGTAGGGACACCTCTGAGAAAGGCTGTAGAGGTAGATGCAGCCCTGGTTGAATGGGGTCTAATCCCCTTTGGGATAGGTTTTCCATGGTGCTTATAGCATAAATGAATGCAGTGGCTTATCCATTTAGAAATGATTTGCTTTGAAATAGCCTTCCCCTCTGCCCCTGCACCAAATGCCACCAGCAGTTGTTCAGATTTCCTTTGAGGTTTAGTCCTGTCCAAGTAAAATCTAAGTTGTCTGTGCACATCTAAGAAGTGAAGTATCTGTTCCCCTTTGTTCTGTGGATTAGAAAATAAGGTTGGCAAATGAATGGACTGATTAAGAGCCACACTGGATACCACCTTGGGCATGAAAGAGGGATTGGTCTTGAGGGACACCCTGTCCGCATGCAAGATGATGAAAGGCTCCACTGCCATAAGGGCCTGTAATTCAGATACCCTTCTTGCTGAAGTGATTGCTAAAAGGAAAGCTGTTTTCCAAGAAAGGAATTTTAACTCTGTAGTTGCAGCTGGCTCAAAAGGAGGAAGAGTGAGTTTTTCCAATACAAAGTTAAGGTCCCAGGCTGGAGTTGGGGCTCTCCTGGGTGGTCTTAAGTTTTTGGCTCCTCTGAGGAACTGCTTGAGCAGTGGATGAGAAAAGAGGGGTGGTTCTGTGTTGTAATGAGCTGAAATGGCTGAGGCATGAATTTTGATGGAGGAAAAAGAAAGGCCCTTGTGAAGCATCTCAGTTAAGTATTGAAGAATCTGAGGTAAATTGGGAGCTGCTGTGGTCATCCCTTGAATTTGGTTCCAGGCACAGAATATTTTCCATTTTTCAGCATAGGATTTTCTAGTACTAGGTCTCCTTGCTTCCAAACTGATATCCAACACTTGTTTACTGAGGGATGGTAATGGAGAGATTAGGTGATTAGCCAGGCTGCCAGGTTCAGGGTTTGAAACTGGGGATGAAGAATCTGGCTCTCCTGCTGAGACAGCAGGGTAGGGGGTCTGAGGCAGGTGCCATGGGGCCAGCTGTGACACACTGCACAAGAGGAGGTGCCAGTGATGGTGTGGCCAGTCTGGTGCAATTAATATCATCCTTGGTTTGTCCTGTTTGATCTTTTGTAGTACTTTGGAGAGGAGAAGCAGAGGAGGAAAGGCATAAACTGATATATTTTCCAGCTGAAGGATAGAGCATCCACTTTATAAGCTTGTTTGTGAGGAGTCCTTTTGCAAAATTTGTCCAATTGGTAGTTCTGGGGGGAGGCAAATGGATCTATATCTGGGCTCCCCCATTTGTTGATCAACATTTTGAAAGTCTGTGGTTCCAGTTTCCACTTGTGTGGGTCCATGAGATTTCTGCTTAGTTCGTCTGCCAGTGTATTTAGTTTTCCAGACAGGAATTGAGCCTGTGGATGTACTTGGTAGCTCAAGGCTGTGTTCCACAGAGCCATGACTAGTTTGCAGAGGGGGTAAGAATGGGTACCCCCTTGCTTGTTTATTTACCACATAACAGTGGTGTTGCCCATCTTTACCATTAATTGTCCTGGAAGAATGTGGTCCTTGAAAGCTGTCAGAGCATTCTGTATAGCTAACATTTCTTTTTGATTGATATGCAGGTGCATTTGACTTGGGTTTCATTTGCCCTGAATGCACTTCCCTGCCAGGTGAGCCCCCCATGCATGGTCTGATGCATATGTTGCTAGGGTTTGGGTGGCAGGGGGTAGAGTGAATGGTAGTCCCTTGTTTTGGTGGCAGGCCTCTGCCCACCAAAGGAATTCTAACCACAGGCAAGGTATGATAGGAATCATTGCTTCTAGATCCTGAGAATGTTGACACCATAGGCTTTTTAGATACCATTGTAGTTTTCTCATATGCAGTCTTGCATATGGAATTAGTAGAATGCATGATGCCAAGAACCCCAAGGCTTGCAGTATTTGCCTTGCAGATAGCAGGGGTTTTGTGGCCACTAGTCTGAAGTAAGTTGTCAAATGAATTTGTTTCTCTGGTGTGAGGAAAGCCATCTGGGAAGTTGTGTTCAAGCTTGCTCCCAGGAATATAATTTGTTGACAGGGTACCAGATATGATTTATTTTCGTTTATGGTGTACCCCAGACAAGTTAACACCTTTTTTACAAATGCCAGATGATGCAGAAGTATGTCCTGGCTTTCTGCCTGAATTAGACAATCGTCTAGGTATGGGTATATTTGAATATTTCTTTGCCTGCAAAATGCAATGACTGGAGCTAGGCACTTTGTGAATACCCTGGGTGCAGTAGATAAGCCAAAGGGCAGTACAGAGAACTGATAGTGCATGCAGCCTGCTTTGAAGCGTAGGTATTTTCTGCAAGATTCCCTGATTGGGGTATGCAGGTAGGCTTCCTTTAAATCCAGTGTTGCCAACCAGGCATCCTTGCCTATCATGGGAAGCAACTGGTGAAGAGTTAGCATCTTGAATTTTGGAATCACCAACAAGGTGTTTAGGATAGACAGGTCCAGGATAGGACGCCATGAGTTGTCTTTTCTGGGTACGAGGAAAAGTCTAGAGTAGAAACCTTGTCCCTTTTCCTCTTCTGGTACAGCCTGAATAGTCTTTAATCTTAAGAGAGAGAGTACTTGCTTTTGAGCCTCTGCCCATTGATTTGGGGGTAGATCTGGCTGACCGTTTGG